>NW_006399869.1:1403157-1410204 GCF_000299155.1 Elephantulus edwardii | reverse complement strand
AGTTGGAAACAACCTAAGTGCCCATCAACAAACGAATGGATAGAGAAGCTGTGGTATATTCGCACAATGGAATACTATGCTGCATTAAAAAACAAAGACAAAGATTTTGAAGCTCCGCCTGAAATACTTTCAGAATGATGCCAGGAAGGACCAGTCCTTAGAGAAGGACATCATGCTTGGAAGGATGGAGGAGGGACAGAACAAAAGAGGAGACCCAGGATAAGATGGATTGACACAGTAACTGAGATAATTGGGTTAAGTTGCCGGAAACAGTGAGACTGATGCAGAATAGGGCAATGTTAAGAGCTATTTTATGTAGGAGCATTATGAGTTGCAGTTGACTTGATAGCACATAACAACAGATCCACAATCTACCTTTATGCAAGCAGTAGTCAAGAAATCAAATCATGTACTGCACTGGCCAAATTTGCAAAAAAGAGACTTCTGGAAAATGAAAAAAAAAGCAAAGTGGTCTTTTATAAGGGTCAAACTGTGCTTGTCCCAAACCAAGGTATTTTAGTCACCTGAAAAATATGTAAAAGGCAGGTAATGAATTCGAAAGACTGAAGAAAAATTGGTATCTTGGAGCTACGATGTTGACAAAGAATATTGAAGAGTCAATGAGTTTGCAGAAGAGATACAGATAGAATGGTTCTTTTATATAAGGATGACAGGACATCACTTCATGTACTTTTTACACATTATCATGAGGTATCCATCAATTCAAATGAAGTATGCCATGCTTGGTAAAGTAGAGGATCAGCAACAAAGGTAAAGATAATACAGATTGACATAGTACTTCAAACATAGAAAGAATTACGAGGATAGTACTGGGCCAGGCAGTGTCACTATGAGACAGACCTTAAAAATAACAACAGTTTTTACAGGAACAGATTGTCAGTCTTTCTCCCACTGAGTTACTGTGTTAGCCTGAACTAAGGGTCTGATGACACAATGGTTAAGCTCAACACTTACCATTGGGCTGAACACAACCATTGTGCAATCAGGGCTCCTTAATCTAAACATAGTAATTACACATGTACAAATAATTTAATGGATGAATCATGTTAAAATAAAGATGTTTTTAACACTTTGGTTTATAAAATAAATAATATCACCTGTGAATAAAGTGCAATGGACCTCCTGGGACCAAAGGGTAATTGATCCAAAAGGGAAAGGAGATCAAAGGAAACAAAGCAAATGGAATCGAAATTAGAATTTTAAGAGCCTTATAAAATTTAAATACAAACTGAAAAGGAATCTAATTATCTCTGTAAACATCCACATAAATCATAACAATATCACTGCAAAATGGAAAAAAAGAAGAGGAACCAAGATCAATTTTTTCTGTAAGATGAGCTCCTTATCTGCCACCTTTCCTTCTACTCTGCAAGTTCTCCTTCCACAAAACCTCCACCCCAACTGTTCCCCAGACAGAGCTAATTGCCTAATGATAAATGTGGAGCCTGGAAGAGTTAAAGAGCCACAGTGGATATTTTTCTTCTACTCTGACAGTAGAATAATCCTTGGGGGAGAAAGTGCTTTAAAAAAACCCTTCCAGGTAAGTGTTACTAATTAATGATGATCGGGCTAAACAATGTCTGGATAGATTTTTCTTGTCCCTCAACATGAAGGTAATAAATAACCCAGAAATTAAGATATTAACAGTTTGCTAATTTCACTCAAATATCTAAAATTGGATTCTAAATGTGGCTATTCAGAAATTGTCATGCACTTGGAAAGGTATGCAATATGTAGATTCTACTTATCTTTGCTAAAGTTAGATTGAGGCAGTGAATCATTGAAGTCAAATCCTAAACTGAAAGAAAGATAAGGACAATTTGCCTTTCCCTTAAGAAGCAGTTGTCATTAGCTAAATAGAGATTAGTTAACACTGGAAAATTACATTATAAATGAAAGCAACAAACTAGAAGATTGCTGAAGAGATATTAATTCTGTAGTTGTGCCATCACAAAATATACATTTTCTGAGTTTATGTTATCTATTTGACTATTAATAATTTTCCTTTTCTTTCAATTGCATATTCATCTTCTCTCATCCATTTTCAAATAAATCATATTTTCCTTTAAATAACAAAATAAATATTCTCCTAATCCAGCATTCTACCTTAAGGAATTTTTTTCCCTTTTCATATTTTTAAAATGTAAAAAGATGTCTTTTTAAAAAATTGTACTTGTTTAGACATTTCTCTCTTATTGTTTATTTCATTTTTATACACTTGGCTTTCACCTTAAGCAAAAGAGGATTTAATTTATAGATGTCAAATAAATTCCAGCTCCTACGGGCTGTATAGGGCAAGGTAGAACTGCCCCATAGAATTTCTAAGGCTGTAAATCTTTATGGAAGTGTGCTGCCACATCTATCTCCTGTGAAGTAGCAAATGGATCCAAATTATTGCCTGTTAGGTTAGCATGAAGTTAACTGCTGTGTCATCAAAATTCCTGTTTCTCAAGAAAGAACATATGAACATACCAACTCTTGTTAGCTCCAGATTGTTCAGACAGATCAATTACAGTTGGTTCATCTGTTCTATCTGCACTCACAGGTTTTTCCTTTTTATTCAATCTCCTTAGGTGTCTTCACCTTTTCAAATCCTTTCTTAGATTGCATTTCTTCTGTGAGCCTTTCTCTGACCTAATTTCACACTCCAACTCATTACAAACTTTACAAGGACAGAAATTTTGTCTGTTTTAAACACCATATAATTTTCAATGGTCAGAACAGTGACTGATACAAGGAATATCTATTAAATGAAGTGGTAAATTTTCTATTAAAAATAAAATTTCCTATTCAAAGTAAAACATAGTACATGAATCATTTAATATGTGGGCACCTTGTTTATTCCATCTCAGGACTTCTGTAAAAATTCCTCATATTGCCTAGGAAGATTTAATTTTGAAGTAGACAACAATTCCTTAGCTTTCAAATTTGCCTGATGACTCATTCCCTCTAACAACGTTTCCTGTCCTTCTAGTTCATTTATTACATACTCATATATAAACATGGACTTCATGAACCATGTATCACACTGCACTTTTACATTTTCACAGTTGGCTATCTCCTGGCCTCCACTGAAGCTAGCACACCACACTGATATTACAATACCCATGGCAAAGCTTCCAGAATCACAGCAACCAGAAAACAATATCTGTAGAGTAAACTGACAGATAAGTACCATATCCATAAGGACAAACTATGAACAAGCAAGCATATTCATGCACAAATTATAAAGTAAGTTGCACCACACAACTCATTCTCTACCACTCTCTAACCCCTACTCCAATACAGAAACCTTGACAATCTAAAACTATGGGAAGAATTACCAAATAAGGGGCATATAAAGATCCCAAAATGCATCTCAAGAAAACAAGGCATAGTGTAATAACAATATGTACAAAAACCTGGAGTTAAAAAACAAAAGGGAAAAATAATTTGCTCAATACTCCTCAAGATGAAAAAACAAATTCAAGCCTCAAGTTATAAAAATGAGGGATTTTCACTACCATGATAGATGGAGAAGATATTGAGGTTATTACAATTACAGCATGCTTGGCTTCATAATTAAAATTTTTGGCACCTGCAGTCAGGAAATCAATCGACAAATTGTACTTAGAAAATCTGCTGTCAGGGACCTCTCCAGAGTGCTGAAAAGCAACGGTGTCAGTCTAGAGATTAAGGTGTACCTAATCCAGGCCAAGGTCTTCACAAATATTTTCTATGCATTAGAGAAATGGACAATGACTAAAGATAACAGAGGAAGAACTGATGCCTTCGAGTTGTGGTGCTAGAGAAGAGTAGGGCTACAAAGAAAACAAGTAAGATGGAGATGATGAAAGCAAGTTTGTCCTTGGAGGCAGGATTTTGAAGTTCTGTCCCACATGCATTGGGCTTGTGACCAGGAGGGATAGGTTTTTGGAGAAGGATCTCATGCTGGGAAGGGTGGAGGGACAGCACAGGAGAAGAAGGCCTTGGGTGAGATGGATTGGGTTAGATGTTTGAGAATCAGGGAGAGTGGCTCAGGACAGGACAGGCTTCAGAGCTGCTGTATTGATGCAGGTGACTAGATTGCACATAACAACAAGGAAGCCATTGCCAAAACCCTAAATTATCCAAGAAACAAAATCAAAATGGAATGGATAGACAGATTTATGGTGCTAAAAAGAATAGAATGACACAGAAACATTTTGGAAAGTAGCATATGACCAAGAACCAATCGTGATTCAGGAAGATGTCCAAGTTACATTGAAAGTATTGATAAAAAAATAAGGCTTCAGAAATAGATGAGATACCCATTGGCATATGATGTGTTCACCAAGCAAAGCCAAGAAATTTGGAAGACAAGCTCCTGGACAGTTGATTGGAAGAGATTCATATTTGTTCCCATACTCAAGAAAATTTACCCTGCTTTACTAAAATGTGAAAATTATGAAACAATGTAATTAATACCACATGCAAGTAAAATCTTCCTGAAGATCATTCAAAAGCAGCTAGAATAGTACACTGATAGAGAAGTTCCAGAGATTCAAGCTGGATTTAAAAGAGGCTGTAGCATGAACATTTTCATTGCTGAGGTCAGATAGATCTTGGCTAAAAAAAGAGAGTACCAAAAACATGTATACTTGTATTTTATTAACACGCAAAGGTGTTTGATCGTGTGGATCATAATAAATTGAGGATAACATTGAGAAGAAATAGAATCCCAGAACTCTTAAATCTGCTCATAAGAAACATGTACCTAGACAAGGATGCTGTTGTCAGAATAGAATAAGAGGACATTCTTTGCAGAGGAAGAAAGAGAGTCAGGAATAAGAGAAAGAATTGGGATGCAAGGTTAATTGCCTTCGTGGAGTGCTGCCTCCTTTGCAAAGAGACCTCAAAAATTGGATGGTGCTTGGCTATCATGATAAAGATTTAAAAAAGAGTTCTGACCAAATACAGGTAGTAGGAAAACGTTTATGAAGTGTTATTTGTAACGACTGATTCTGATGTAGTATGTAGGGAGTTGTGTAGCTATCCAAAAGTTGACAGTTCTTTGGTTTGTTCAAATTCATGAGTGGCATTTTGGGAGAAGGGTAGATAATCTCCTCCTATGCGATTTACAGCCTCATAAAACTCACTTGGCAACAAATACTTCCTAAGATGACTTATAAAATTAAAATAGACCCAGGGTTGGGGAGAGTATAAAGACGATGGATAGATAATGAACATTACACTGGAATAGGTGACAGGAAGGACTATCTAAAAGGAATTGGTGATTAGACATTATGTATATGACAATTAATCTGGAATAAGACATGAATTGCAAAGTGGTTTGAGGGAGGGGAGGAAAGAAAGTGTATATCAATGAATGAGTAAAAAATTAATATTTTCTGTACACTTTTATTAAAATAATAATTTAAAAAGAACAAACCAAAGCAACACAAACCAAACAACTCCCTTGGAAGGTCAGCTATGAATTGGTTCCACTTGATTATAATAATGAATTTGAGTTTTTTAATTTGATATATAACAACATGGAAAATAGAGACAGTATTAGTATAGATAACCAAAGGAAACAGATAACTACTATATCATCTTTAATATAGTGACCACACAAAAAGTTATTTTCATATATTTTATATAAAGAAATAAATACTATAAAAAATTAAAAAGTTCTTTTTAAAGGCTATCAGCTATGTACTCTCTCCATATCTGTTTAATCTCTATGTTGAACAAATTATTCAAGAATCTGTAATTTATAAAGAAATATATGGTGTTAGGATTGGAGGAAGATTCATCAACAACCTATGTCAAGCAGATAACACAATTTTCTTGTTGTTTTGTTGTTAGGTACTGTCAAGTCAAGCATGACTCATAGCAACCCTATGAACAATATATCTCAGCACTGTTCTGTTCTACGGCATCTTCACACTTCCGGACACACAAGAGCCCATTGCAGCAGTCACTGTATCAATCCACCTGGTTGAGCAACGTTCTCTCCTTCACTGACCCTCCACTCTTCCCAACCTCATGTCCCTCTTCAAAGAATAGCACCTCTTAACAACATCTTCAAAGTATGGGAGGTGAAGCCCAATCATTCTTGCTCTTCATTCTCTTGGCCATCTATGGGATATTATTCAGTGTTCTTCTTCAACATCACAGCTCAAAGGCATCAGTTATTTTTCTGTCATACTTATTCAATGACCAGGTCTTGGGTGCATATAAAGCAATCAGAAATACTATGGCCTGAATCAGACACACTTTATTCCTCATAGAGACATCACTATTGCTCAAGTCCCTAACAGCAGATTTTCCCAGTGCAATGTGTCTCCTTATTTACTGACTGCTCATGCCAAGGATGTTAATTGTGGATCCAAGCAAGACGAAGCTATCGACAGTTTTGATCTCTCAATTCTTCATGAAGCTGCTTATTGGTCTAGTGGTGAGATATTTGTTTTCTTCATATTAAAATTATGGATTATTTTGAATTATTAAAATATGGAAATTATTGAATGGATATTCCCAGGTAAACAAAATACTACTGAAGATCATTCAAAAAATGGGTGGAACTGTACATAGATAAGGAACTGACAGAAGTTCAAGAGAGATTTAGAAGAGGCCCTGGGACCAGGGATATCATTGTTGATGTCAGATGGATCCTGGGTGAAAGGTATACCAGAAGAAGGTTTATTTGTGCTTAATTTTCTTTGCAAAGGCATTTGACTGTGTGGATCATGACAGGTTGTGCCTGACATTGAGAAGAATGGGAATCACAGAGCACTTGATTATCCTCATGAGGAACCTATACTCGGACCAGGAGGCTGTTGTGCGAAAGGAGCAGGGGAACACTTAATTGGAATTGATACGGGAGTGTGTCAAGTTTGCATTCTCTCTCCACGCCTGTTCAATCTATGTTGTTTGTTCCTATGTGCCGTCGAGTCGCCTGCGACTCATAGCGACCCTATGTACAATAGCCCTAAACTCCGCTCTGTCCTGTGCCAATCGCACTGTCTCTGACACTCCCATCCCAATTATCCCAGTCACTGA
>NW_006399869.1:1391367-1401077 GCF_000299155.1 Elephantulus edwardii | reverse complement strand
GGTATCAAGGGTATCATCCAGGAAGAGTTCAATCTATATGCTAAGAAAATGATCTGAGAATCTGGACTCTCTGAAGAGGAATGTGGCATCAGGTTTGTAGGGAGACTCAGCAATAACCTGTATTATACAGATGACACATTCTTACTTGCTGAAAGTGAGAAGGACTTGAAGGATTTGTTGCAGAACAACAACGTATGCAGTCTTCAGTATGGATTATGCCTCAATATCAAGAAAAGAAAAGTTCTTAGCACAACAGTATTTGATGAAAATGAGAAGATCTGGATGTGCTTGCTGCAAAAGATCAAACACTATAGCCTTAAGTATGGATTATTACAAGTTAACAACAAGTAAACAAAAATCCTCACCACTTGGCCAAGAGGCAATATTATGATATATGAGGGAAAGATACAAATTGTCAATTATTTCATTTTACTAATACCCATAATCAACAACATGGATTAAATCTAAGGACATGTTACCTTGGGATAGATTGTATGCTGTCAGGGACATCTCAAAACTGCTGAAGATCAAGGACATCAGTTTTAAAACTAATGTGTATCTAATGAAAGCCACAGTCTTTTCAATTACTTGTGCATCTAAGTGTTGTACAGTGACTAGAAATGATAGAAGAATCGAAGCCTTTGAGTTGTGGTGCTGGAGTACTACACATCTTATGGACTGGCAAAAGAATAAGAACAAATACATGTTGGAGAGGGTGCAGCCAGGATGCTTCTTTGAATGGAGGATGCTGCAACGTTATCTCACATGCTTTGGGAATGTTGTTAGGAGAGGCCAGTTCTTGGAGAAAGACAACACACTCAGAAAAGTGGAGGGTTAACAAGGGGGAAGAAGTTCAGTGAGATGCAATGACACAAGGATTGTAACAATGTTCTAGTGTGACAGAGTTGAGGAGAATGGCACAGAATATGGCAGGTTTTAGAACTGATGTTCATAGGATCACTGAGTCATGTTTGACTCATCAGTACCTAAAAACAACATTTCTTGCTCTGGATTCCATGTCTTCTAAATGTACAGATTCTTATTTTGTTCACCATTGATTTCTCCAGTATCTAGTCCAATTCTTAATATTTAAATACAATACAGCTGGTAGAATGAATAATAAAACTAGAGAGATATTCATACTATTTGCTTGCTGTATTTTATTTATTTTTTTAAAATTTTATATTGTTATTCAATAAAATGTAACCTCTATATTACTTAACTATTACATAACGGGGGGAAAATATAAAACAATTACCTAATATATTTGAAACTTCTATCTATCTATCTCCCATTGACCAGCCCTTGATCTAATAGCTTATATGTGAAGCTTCCTTGGCTTCTGTGATTCCAAACATATCAGCTGCTCGTAGTTCCTTATGTTGGGACCAATGTCTCTGAAGTTTAGTCGTGCTATTTCCTGAGCAAACGTGATGCCTTTGAGCTGTGGTGCGGAGAAGAGTATTGAGAATACCATGGACTACTAGGAAAACCTACTCACATGTGATCCTACCATAGATTTTCAGAGGCTATAAATTGAATGGGAAGAGAATGGCCATCTTTCTCTCATGGAGCAGCTAGTGAACTGAAATCGGCCACCTCTGAGATGGCAGCATAACTCTCTCCCCAGGAGGTCACTCCGGCTCTTGCACACCACAAATACACATACTCAGTTTTCAAACATCTCATATATATGTGGAAGCTGGACAATGATCAGATTAGACTGAATAAGAATTCATGCCTTTGAATTATGGTATTATCAGATAACGTGTAACCAGAGATTGCCAAAAAGGAACAAACAAATTTGTTTTAGAAAAAATAATTGCAGCTAGAATACTCTTTAGAAGTCCAGTCCCACACATTTCGGATATATTCCCAAGAGAATTCAGTCCCTGGATAAAAGCATGATGATTGATGAAGTAGAGAACCAATATAAAAATGTACCAAGATGTATTAACACAGTGGTTATTACAATGACTCTAAGCAGAGTAGAAATTTTGAGAAAGGGACAGGTATGGTCAACATTTCATTCTGTTGTACACAGAGTTGCTACGCAGTAGAGCCAATTCAATGTCACCTAATAAGGCAACAATCTTCAAAGAGTTAGTTTAAATTATTTACCACACTAATTATTTAACAATGGAGCTCTGGTTGCCCAGTAAGCCCTGGTAAAAATCTATGGTAAAAATCTATGCTTCAATCCGAATGGCATACAGTTCAAATTCACCATCTGCTCTGTGGCAGAACCATGAACAATCTTTTCATGAAATTTACTATGTCTGAAAACCCACTGGAGGGTCAGTTAAAAAGAAGTTCTTATTCATTGGCACACAATAACAACAACAATGCAGCTATAATTTATTTTCCGTATTTTAAAAGCAAATTTGGGTTAATGTTCACATTCTTGCATTGTGCTGGATATTCTGCACAACTTCTGTGCTAATAATTTATGGACTATTAAACTGATAGTGTAATCCTGCTCAAGTAAAAAAAAAAAACCAAACCAATAAAGATTGTTAAGAATAGAAAGGAAGACATTATCTCTGCACAGAGTAGAATACATAGAAAATCCAATCAATACAGGTGGGAACTTACTAAAACTGGGAAAATTCAGCAAGACAGCATAATACAAAATACCATTTCCAAAAGCAATAGCTTTTCAATATACCAACACAAATCCATTAGAAATGAGGCTTTAAATATTAATCATATTTCCAACATCTATCAACAGTCTTATATTCCATTTCATATACTTTGGGCTTGTTATTAGGAAAGGCTAGTCCCTGAAGAAAGAGAATATCCTTGGAAAAATTAAGGATCAGTGAAAGAGAGGAAGGCTTTTAACAGGTTGACCTGACACAATGTCCCGGAGCAACAGGAATAGGCACAAGAGAGAAGACGAGGAAGGCACAGGATCCGGCAGGTTTTCATTCTGTTGAACATGAAGTCACTATGAGTCAGAATTGACTCAGTGATGTCTAAAAACAATAATACTTAAATATATTGATAAAAATGGAAGAAATACTTGTACTGAGGGCTGTAAAAAGGATAAATATAAGTAAGAAGATAAAAATGTACAAGTTTCAGAACAAGAATTTAATATTTTGCTCAATTTATTTTCAGGTTGAATAAATATACAATCAACCTTTCACAAAAGCTTTAAAAAACTTAGACATAATAATTCTTACATTCACATGCTAACAGAGGTTCAATAACAATAAATATAAGACTTAGGAATTTATCTCTCTTTTATCAATGGTTCAGATAAGGTTCAAAATGCATTATTCACTCAACGTCAGAAAAAGATTTTGAAGCATAAATAAAATTTTAACTTAGTCCGTCTGATAAAGGTCATGGTCTTTGCTATCACTTCTTATGCATTAGAGAGTTGGACAATGACTGAAGAGGATGGAAGAAGAATTGATGCCTTTGAGCTGTGGTGCTGGAGAAGAGTATTGAGGGTACCATGGACTGCTAGGAAAACAAACAGATTCGTCCTGGAAAGGGTTAAACTGGGGTGCTCCTTGGAGGCAAGGATTCTGAGGCTCCATCTAACATACTTTGGACATGTTCCAAGGAGGGACGGGTCCTTGGAGAGGGACATCATGCTTGGTAGGGTGGAGGGACAGCGCAGAAGGGGAAGGCACCCTATGAGGTGGATTGATTCAGTGACTGGGGTAATTGGGATGGGTGTGTCAGAGACAGTGTGATTGGCACAGGGCAGAGCAGAGTTTAGGGATGCTGGACATAGGGTCACTATGAGTCACAAACGACTCGATAGCACATAACAACAACATTTCAAATATTAAAAACTTGACCCATTGGTTAAAATAAAAAGACTAGAGATTAACTGAATTAAATAATATACATTAAAGAGTGGGATTTCAAATCCACTGGAAAAAAAATATATTATTCAAGGAAAAGGGGTTGAAACAACTGACTAGCCATTTGGAAAAAGAACAACATTGGATCTACCTTGTGACAGAAAACCAAAATAAACTCCAGATGGATTATAGATTTATGTTCAAACATTGAAGCCAGATTTATTACACATGTCAACTCACTCCAGAAATTAGAAGGATGGATGATTTTAACAAATTTAGTCACATTTCAAGAAATGCTATGTGACACAGTTAATATTCATACTTTTAGTTTTCTATTTGCACTTTCTTGAATTTAGTTTTTCTTTCTAACAACCATGGTCTTCACAATTACATGCTATGCATCAGAAAGCTGGAATGATCAAAGGAGAATTGATGCTGTTGAGCTGTGGTGCTAGAGAAGAGTACTGAATATACCATGGACTGCTAAGAGAACAAAAAGGTTCATCCTGGTGAGGGTGAAACTAGGCTGCTCCTTAAAGGCAAGGATTCTGAAGCTTTGTCTGACATACTTTGGGGGTGTTGCAAGGGGAGACCAGTCCTTAGAAACAGACATTATGCTTGGGAGGGTAGAGGGACAGTGAGAGAAGAAAAAACCCTTAAAAAAATGGATTGACTCAGTGATGAGTTAAAAGGACTAGGTGTGTCAGAGACAATAAGATTGCCTCAGGATAGAGAACGGTTCAGAGCTGTTGTACATAGGGACATTAAGAATCACAGGTGACTTGATGGTACATAACAACAACAACAACTTCACTAGGTCAGTTTTACAAATTGGAAAGATTATGGCTCATTGGATAAAAAATAGAACAAATATATATATTTTTCTACTCTTAAGATCATATTACCTCGTCATGTAGATTTTAACTAATTTTATAGGCCTGAAATTTTAAAAAAATATAACTGAGATAAAATTAATTATTTTTCATATAAATATGAATATTCCAGAGAAACCTTGCTTCAGGTATGTCTCAATGTTTAAGTCACATCTTTACTCTTCAAGAACATAGACATAATTTGCTGTTCAGTTTAAATACAAGAATTAAATATATTGTGCAATTAATCATATGGAATATTCAAACAGAAGCCTGATTTTGCACACTTTTAATTTACTCATTTATTCAGATGGATAGATAGATAGATAGAGATAGAGATATAAAATGTGTGTATGAATGTGTGTATTGAGGTATACAAGTCATACACCTTATACCAGAAAGCTTATCTAAATAGTCAGACAGTAACATTTGCTAACTACTTTTGTTGTTGTTGTTATGTGCCCTCAAGTCACTTGCGATTCATAGCTACCCTATGTACAACAGCCCTAAACCCCACTCTGTCCTGTGCCAATCGCATCGTCTCCGATACACCCCTCCCAATTGCCCCAGTCACTGAATCAATCCACCTCATAGAGGGCCTTCCCCTCCTGCGCTGTCCCTCCACCCTCCCAAGCATGAATTCAATGGGCTAGATTATAATATACCACACTGAGCAGTAGTTAGGGAGAGATTAAGGAATAATAATTGGAATAAAGAGTAAATTGGGAACCTGTATGTCATGGCTTCATAGTAACTCTAGAGGATTGATCAGAATTGTGTCAGAGGGTTTCCAAGGTTATAATATTTAAATAAGCAAATTCTACAACATTTTTCCATTGAACAGTAGGTGAGTTTAAAGAGCTGTCCTTTTAGGTTTGAATTGTTGCAGACAGCAAAGCCCTCAAATAGAGTCTGTAATAATGTTTCCTTTGGTTGTACCATGTTAATCTCATAGCTTTATCAGTAGAGTAACACAAAGCAATTGTCTCAAGACCACTAAACAGATACATTTATCAGAGATAAGTCATCACTGCCTGAGCATACACATCACATATCCCTCAAGGCTTCATAAGGCAACAGTTTGTCCATCTTCTTCTAAGAGATGATTGGAATTTGTCACAGAATGTCTAACACTTCTATAAACATCAGTAACAGCCACAAATACAGGACTCTTTTTTCTGTTAGCCAGATTCTCAACTCATCAGTCTCCATTCCTCATCTTTCCCAATGTCTCACATTTATTTGCTTCTCCAACTCTTTCACTCTGCCTTATGAACTTCTACATTTCTACCTTCTAAACTCTTCCTGAAAACAATCTTCTCTTTGAAAGTTATGTCCACTTGCTTATATTAAAGAAATCTCATTTATGTGGGATTGACCTTTCTTCCTCAGATCATATTTCATAGAGGAAGAGCTTTATTTTTTCCAAATAAGTGGAAAAAATTATTAAATTATTACAACTTCCAGATCATTTTGACACTTTCATCCTACATCTCACGATCTTCAACATTAAGCCATCTGGTTGTGTCACTCTTCTAAGAAACATCATCTCTAACTCCTCTTAATTCACTAACAAAAGGAAATTTCCCCCAGAGCTTTTTAAATTTTGCTCTTGTCATTATTCTTTATTATTTTATTTTTCTTTTTTATTAGTCTCTTGAACTCCTCTTCTATCTCAATACCCATGGAAGAACATGATCATTCCTAGAAACTTATTACCAGTTACTGTATTATCTCCACTTTAACCTTGTATGTTGAAAGATAACTGGATTAAAACAACAATGACAGTCATCTGGCACCCTAAGTTTCGTCCTGTACACACTGAGATGTACAAAGCTATCTGATAATTTTATCTAATTTGATATATCTTTCCTATAGGAAACAGAAATATTATATACTTGACTTTTAACTTTAGAAATAAAAGAAGTTAATGATAACTTCAGATAAAAAGTGTTTATATATATATATATATATGATGGTGATTTTGATGGCATTTTCCATTCATTGATTACACAAGAACAGAGAAAATAGCACTTTCTTAAAGGGTGTTCATTTTTAGGAAAGTAGCTCAGCCACTATTGGTGAGACTATAGGAACTTTTTATTTTTTTATTTTAATGAAAGTTTACAAAGACTTTGGATTTCCATTCATTCATTGTTGCACACTTTCCTCTCTGCTCACCCCTCCCCCAGTAAGCTTTTCTCTTTGAAAAGTAAAAAAAAATTCTTTGTTATACAATTTTCCCCTCCCCGTAGTCCACTCCACTAGGCATCTTTCATTCTAGACTCTTGTTATGACAATAACACCTAAACATATATCTTATTATAAGAAACTATTTTACCACACTGCAAAAATAAGTACATATAATTATAGAAATTAAGAACTGAGTATGTCTCAGAAAAAAAGATGATATTATGGCATACCTCAGGGAACAATTAATTTTATTATGGTCCCCCCAAAAAATCTATAAATTAAGGTGCTATATACTATTATAGATATTTGCCCTTATTTTTAAATTTGAATACTCTTGCATTTGTCTTTTGTTCACTGCATTTCCAAGCATCCTAAACTGAAGCCACAGATCACATAAAATGGAAAGTAATATCAATGATTATCACTTATTTATGACAAAGAATTTCTGAAGAAAGGAAGAAAAAAATCCATTCTAATTTTTAGTTTCTTATTGATTCTGACACCATTACTGGGGAGAAAAAGTAGAATAATAAAATACTAGTAAAAAAAATTGAAAAATCCAAATCAAACCAGTAAGAAAAACATTAAAATGCAAATGATATAAAAGCCAATAAAAGGGATGTAGTGTATCATTCATTTATTATTTATCAAGTGTAATCTACTATGCTCAGCTGTATAAGTATGGAATGGACACTTTAGTCATTGATCTCTGTGTAATTATATAAAAACCTGTATCAAAGATTTCGTAATGTAAATAGAAAATAAATACAAACACAGCATCTATTTTTTATCTCTATTGTTTTATATGCCCGTAATGCCATATTACTCTGGACAAAAACTAAGCTTCAGATAGCTAAATCTTAGCGTGCAAATTCAGTTTGCTAATATTTCATGGTTGTGTAAAGAAGTGTAAAACAACCTATCCTCATAAAGAATGTGCTCATTTTAAGGTCAAGTTGTCAAGGCCCACCTGTCATCATTTTAACTATTAGATTA
The DNA here is from genome assembly GCF_000299155.1 of Elephantulus edwardii. Classification (NCBI taxonomy): domain Eukaryota; kingdom Metazoa; phylum Chordata; class Mammalia; order Macroscelidea; family Macroscelididae; genus Elephantulus; species Elephantulus edwardii. The sequence continues at coordinate 1,393,192 of NW_006399869.1, read as the reverse complement.
ACTAGCCTGCTGTTCTGAAGGACACCCTTCAGGATCAGCTAAATAGCAATACAGTTTAAGTCAGTTGTCATGTAGCAACAACTTTCAGTATCAAAGCATTAATGACAAATGTGGACATCTTGATTATGAGAATCCACTTCAAGGACATTTTTTGAAACAGTAAATCAATTTTTTTTAAAACGTCCATGAGACTACATCATTCTTTCAGATTACTTTTTGTACAAATTTGGAGGGGTCTCGATGAAAAATATTCTTCTATTCAAATTAAATTTTTTAAATTAAATTAAATATTTTATGTACCCCTCTGATTTTTTTGGAAGCAGTGCTGTCCTTCATGAAAAAGAAATAGTATAATTTTTCTTTTGTAAGAGATTACATCAACAGAGAATGGCCAGAAGTCCAGGCTCAGTTTAGAAGAGGTTGTGGTGCTAGGGATATTGTAGCTAAAGTTAGATGAATCTTGGCAGAAAGCAGAGAGTACCAGAGGAATGTCTACCTGTGTTTCATTGATTATGCAAAGATGTTTGACTATGTAGATCACAATAAACTGTGACTAACTCTGAAACGAATGGAAATGCCAGAACACTTGATCATGCTAATGCAATAGCTATATTAGACCAGGATGAAGTCATTAGAGCACAACAAGGAAACACTGCATGGTTCAAAATTGGGGAGGGTGTACACCACGGATGTGTCCTATCTCCATACCTTTTCAACCTATATCAAGAACAGATTATCCAGGAGGCTGGGCTGTATAAGGAGAAGTATGGCATCAGGATTGGTGGAAGATTCATCAGCAGCCTGTGATATGCAGATGACACAACCCTGCTTTGCTGAAACTGAGGAAGACTTGAAGTGCTTGCTACAGAGGGACTAGGACTGCAGCCTTCAATATGGATTGAGGCTCAATAGCAAGAAGACAAAGATTCTCGCTACTGGGCCAAATGGCAGCATCATGATAGGTGTTGAAGAGATTGAGATTGTTAACAGCTTTAGTTTGCTTGGCTCCACAGTAAACATTCTTGGCATAGCAACCAGGAAATTAAAAGATGTATTATAATGGGAAAGTCTGCTGTTAGGGACCTCTCCAAAATACTGAGGAGCAATGGTGTCTCTCTGGAGACTAAGGTGCACCTGATACAGGCCACAGTCTTTGAAATCACTTTTCTATGCATCAAAGAGCTACATAATGACTAGGGAGGATAGAAGGAGAATTGATGCCTTTGAACATGAATTGAGAATTTATGCTGTGGTATTGGAAAGATTATTGAATATACCATGGACTGCTAAGAAAACGAACAGCTTCATTCTAAAGAGGGTTAAACCAGGATGCACTTTGGAGGCAATGATTCTGAAGCATTGTCTGACATATTTTGCACATGTTGCAAGAAGGGACCAGTCCTTAGAGAAGGACATCATGTTTGGGAAGGAGGAGGGACATCACAGGAGAGGAAGACCCTCTATGAGGTGAATCAATTCAGTGACTGGGGTAAAGAGGGTAGGTACGTCAGAGATAATGAGATTGGTACTGGGCAGAGCAGAGTTTAGTGCTGTTGTACATAGGGTCACTATGAGTTGCAGGTGACTCAACGGCACACAGCAACAATAACAATAAGAGATTACAATAGGTATTTAGAAATAATTAACTTCTTACTGTATTACCTACTCAAGGTTTTCATGGGGAATTAATACTTCTTAAAAATTTGTTTACTCCGGTGCTGGCTGAAAATCGCCTGTGACTTCATCCATAGCCACTGGTGAGAGTCAGCGCCCAGAGCCATCAGGGGCTTTAAGCTCGTTGCCCACTGCTGTGGTGTGGACAGCT
>NW_006399869.1:1380625-1390597 GCF_000299155.1 Elephantulus edwardii | reverse complement strand
AAAAAAAATTTGTTTACTAAAACACTAGATTATAGTGAACCATTCCTTAGAGAAGCTAAAAATTAGAACACATTGTGACAAGGTCTACAACCATTAATATAAGCTGTCTCAGAAACATAAAGATACACTTGAAACTATTACTAGTAAGGGAAGCTTCTGAGTATCTAAAAAAGAAATGTGTGGGTGCAGGGAGGAAACAGAAATGTCACAGGCAAAGATTAGATTCATGATCCAAAAATACTGGGAAGCAATGCTCACAGTCAAAAACTCACTCTTGTGATCTGAGTTTAATTAGAGCTCATAAGGAGCCATTGTTTCAAAATGGACTCAACAGTAACTGTCTTGTTGTTGTTTGATTTTTTTTTTATTTTAGTAGGGTTTCTATGGAGAATAATTTAAAGAAATGAAATAAGGAAATAAATCAATGTTTCTTAGAGCTATTAGCAGTGGTCACATGGTTCACTGTATTTTTATGCAGTATTTATTGGTATAATGTTTTTATAGTAATAAAATTAAAATAAGAAAGAAGAACTAAAATGTCTAAATGTGAAAAAAGACATATAAGTTAATCCTTTGAATTAGAGATTTCATTCTAATTTTGTTATTAGAAGAAAAACCAGAGAAGTCATTAAACCATATGAAATATCATATTAAATTATTTCAGGAGTAGACATTTTGCAACATCCAAAGATTATAAATATTTTTCACTATAGTTAGTACAATGTGGACTGAGAGTGGGGTGGAGCTCCCCAATTAAACAAGCGTGGAAGGAGGAGTGGCATCCACTTCCATAATAGCTTGCTTCCGGAAACCCTATGAACTTGGAGAGAGGATGAAAGGCACCCAAGCGTCAAGGACTCTCCTTCATAGGGTCGCTATGAGTTGCTTGCGACTCGACGGCACTTAACAACAACAACAACAACATAGTTAGTACCAGCTGAAATTTCATATACTGCCATGTCTCTACAGATTTTCTCTGTTCATGAATTAAATATTTTTGATACTTAAAAAAAAACTTGTAAGAATTTTTCACTTTTAATCTCAAAACTTTTAACTTCTATAATTACTGTCTGCAAAGTACATGACAGTTTCATTCTCAACCAACTTAAAAAATTATAAACAAAGTCTGAATAATCTCCAGAATTTATTCTATTTCTTGACAACTCAAATAATTTAATTACTTATTATAATTCAGTAGGCAAAAAGTACATAAAAATGTTTGAAAGTTGGAACCCTTTGGGTGATGTATGGTGCCTTTTCTAGGAGTTTTAATACTGTCTTTTTTCAACAAATTCAGTAATTTCAACTTAATTAAATTGAATCTTCATTTGTTTACCACAGATATTTTCTAGAAGGATGTATATGAATCCTCATTATAAAATTAACACTAACATCTATGACTTTTTATTCTGGAGTATAATAATGAATGGCTAATAAATGACACTTGCTTTTAATGTTTGATATAACAACCAGATGTACCATCTTCTAAATGTGGCCTTGAACACTGCATCCGTCTAAGAATTTCTGCTATAGTTTAATAATCTGTGATTCTACAGATGGTTTCTGATTTTTTGGTATCTGGACTGTGCAGGTTAGCTCAAATATAGGGAGAAATACAACTTTGTAATCATTAGTGAATAGTTTATTAGTCATAGAATTTGACTTAGTCAAAATCCTACCTACTGTTTTAGTAGTAGGGTTTGATTTTTGAAGGAAGATCAGAATACCATTTTTATGTAATCACAATCAAGTTTTCTATCCTACTTTCAATTACTGAAGCCTATACTTTAGTCCATAGTTAATTGGAAACATTATTAGATACAGAAAAGATTGAAATTGTCAACAATTTCATTTTTCATGGGTCCACAAACAACACCCATAGCAACAGCAGTCAAGAAAACAAAAGAAATGTTGCATGGAGACATCATATTGCATGTCCTCTCCAAAGTAATAAAGAGTAGTTGCATCCATTTAAAGACTAAGGTGCCCCTGCTCCAAGGTATGTTTTTATAAATTGCTTCCTGTGCATCTGAAAGTTGGACAATGAACAAAGAAAACCAAAAAGGACACTATGCCTTTGAGTTGTGGTGTTGTAGAAGAGTGCTGAGTATATCACAGACTGTCAAAAGAATAAATATATCTATCTTGGAGGATGTACAGCCAACATGCTCCATAGAGGGAAAGATTGTAGACTTTGTTACTGACGTGTTATCAAGAAAGGCCAGTCTGTGGAAAAGAACATTCTTGGAAAAGTGAGTCTCAATGAAAGAGAGGAATATACTCAACAATATACAATAACACAATGACAACAATAAATATGAGAATAGCACAGATTGTGAGGCTAGAACAGGATTGAACAGCATTTTGCTCTATTGTACATAAGGTCACTATAAATTGAAGCCTACAACATAGATCCTTTCAATAATAGTCAATAAAGAGAAAATTATAAACTACATTTAAATTGTTTTCAATACCACCTCTTCAACATGGATAAGTTTATATGCAAAGTTAAGAAAAATACAAATAATTTAGTTAAATGTATACTATTATTAATATATTTAAAATATTGGACATTTTCATATTTTCTGCTATATATACCTTCTAGTACACATTCTTTGAAACACTACAATTATCTGTAACACAACAATTGCTTATTTATCTTCTTAAGCTAAAACAGAAAAAGACCAATGGCTAAGAGGATATGATTAAAGATCAGAGGTTTTAATCTCTGCTGATGATAAAATATGTCACCAGGTTATAATATTTAAATTCTTGGAGTTTATAAAAAGTAGCTTATAATCATCTCTTCTAATTACATAATTCAACACAAAACAACAAAATTCTTGGTCACTCAGATACATTGTAATCCAATATTCAAAGAGGAAATATGTTTGAAAAAAATAGCAATCAAATTGTACTTACATGTAACAAAAGTTTGCTAGATATCATTTCCAGTGCTGTAAATTCAAACAAAATAAACTTTCCTAAACTACAAGTGTTCAGAGTGACAGTTTTAATAACATTATCTCATTAACTTTAAATTTCTTTTAAATCCAATATGATGCAGTTAACAGTAATTGAATTTTGTTCAATATCCTTAATTTGAGATGTGCTAAATGTATTATTTTCCCCTCAGAAATTTTGATGTAACATATGTTGTTGTTGTTGTGCACTCTCGAGTCAGAACCAACTCATAGTTGACCCTCCAGCAGGTTTTCACATGGAAGGAGGCAACGGAGCAGCTGGTGGCCTCAAACTGCATGCCTTTGGAATTGCAGCATAGCTTCTTGCCACTAGGCCACCAGAGCTCTCTATATTAACTCATTCTGAAATATTATTAATGATATCTTGTAGATTTTCCTAGAAAGCTAATTAATATTGCATGTGTGCTTATATAATACAAGCTAGTAGATTTTCCATATTAGATTGAGTTTAAAATATCATCAACAATAAAATGTACCATTATCTTATTTGTCATTAAGGGAGGAAACTCACAGACAGTCTGGTATAACAATCTTCCCTATTAAGATTATGACTTATTAAAAAAAGATTATGACTTATTTATTTTAGACTTATTGAAAAAATTGGTTTTAACTCATTAGTGTATCTATTTTGACAGACCTTTGTGGAAAAGAAAAGTTAGACTGAATAAGTAAGACCAAAGATGAATCTATGTTTTTAAATTTTGGTGTCAGAATATTGAAAGTATAGGGACTGCTAAAAGAACAAACAAATCCATCATAGATGCATGGAGGAAATGCCACCAGGGTGCTTTTTAGAGATAAGAATGGTTAAAGTTTGTCTCACATATATTGGGTATATTATCAGGAGGAGTCAGTTCTTGAGGGGGAAAAAACACATAATGTTAGGAAAGATAGAGGGTCAGTGAAGAAAGGAAAGCCCTCAATAAGTCAGAATGACACTGAGATTGTGAGGATGCTGCAGGATAAATTGGGGTTCAGATCTGTTAAGTAGCTATGAAGTTGTATTCAATTAGACAGCACTTGAAAACAATAACTTGTGAAAATATATACACAAAATAAGTTACTTAAGAAAATGTCTAATTTTTTTCATATTCAGGCACTACAGAAAGACTTTTAATTCGAAATCATTCATGCTTATGCTTCATGTTTTCTTTACCCACACACAGTATCATCCTCTATACCATCAAAGAAATTAGTGAAGCAGCATTTATTTTTCCTTTTTATTGTAATTTGAGTGAAAGTTTACAAAGTATATTGATTTTTCATTTAATTAATCATATATGTTTTGTCTTATAATATTAGTTATAATGCCCACAGTATCTAAATATATCCTTATTTTATCTTGTCTTTAATAAAATTATTAAGTTTCTATTATCTATTTATTAAGAACCTGACTGCCTGATCAACTGGAAGAGATCCATATTTGTTTCCATTTCCAAAAAGAAAATTATCAAACAATATCACAGATATCACACACAAAGTCCTGCTGAAGATTATCCAAATATGATGGAACAGTACATCAACAGAGAACTACCAGAAATATAGGGTGGCTTTAGAAGAGGCTGTGGCACCAGAAACATTATAGCCAGTGTCAGATGGATCTTGACTGAAACCAAAAGGTACTAGAAGAATGTCTATCTGTGTTTTATTGACTATGCAAAGGCAATTGTGTGGATCACAACAAATTGTGGGTAACCTGAGACAAATGGGAATCCCAGAATAGAGAGAATGATAACCCAGAATACTCAAATGTGCTTATACAAACCTTATACCAGTCCATGGTCTATTCAATACTTTTCTCCAGAACCATAGCCCAAAGGCAGCGATTCTCTTTCTATCATCCCTAGTCATTGTCATATTTTTTTTTTCAATTTAAAGACAGTATCTATTGCGTCTATAAGTAGGAAGGTCCTTTGGGAAAAAAAAAAATCTTAATTCTTCAAGAATCTGATGAAGCCTAAAGAATGTGAATCATGCTAGAGTAGAAAAAATTGAACTATTGCTCCAACTACTAATGCATTAGATGGAAGGTGAAAGTTCTCCTTATCTTTTCTCCTATATTCATGGCACCAGTAGAGCTCAGTTTTATCGCTTCTTATTGTCATGAATTTATAATCCTTTCACTCTTGAATCCTGTAAAAACAACTGGCTGAAATTTGTAATTAGAGTTAAAAACTATTTGCTATCACATCTGGTATATGAATTTCCTTATTCCTAAGAGAACCAAATATTCTTTCTTTTCTCTTTCAATTTTTTTTCTTTTTCTCTTTCCTGTATGACACCTTCCCAAGTCAAACGTATTTTTACCAGACAGGGAAAATCAGTTCAAATATACTGATTGCACCTATTATATATTTCAATTTGATTTCATAATATTGACCTACTTGCATAGCATTGCCATAGCAACTAAACTGTGAATATAAATGCATTATCTATATAATGATTCAGAGCCTTAAGAAATACACAGGCAGTGGTTGGACAGGCAGATATACCTACAAGTAATTACAATCTATTGTAAAGGTCCCACAATTGAATTACATTCTATTGTGATCATATAGATGATACCAAACTTAAGTTGGATTTAAAGAACTAAGTATGCACACAGATTCATAAAAGCATATGGTGTTTCCCACAAGAAAATAAAATAGAAAAATTATGGTACAATAAAAATTTTGAATGAATTCCTATGGATTTTATCTTTCATATGATTTCTCTAACCCTTATTTGATATGCTGTGTCGATTGATGGGACTATACAAATGAGGCAAGTTGGCCTATCCACAAAGGGTTTGGCTATCCACCATTCCAAAAGGAGATTGGCCAGTCTCAACAATCTACAAAAAGATTGGCTAGTCTTGTCAATGAATTGAAGAGCTATAGCTGCAAAGACAAAATCTTCCTACATAAGAAAAGAGAACTCTTCCCTCAGCAAGAAAAGAGAGACTTCCCTCAACCTGATGATATATAGAACATGCTTTGGGATGGCAGCAGCAACAGGTAAACTGAAGAACTGATGTGAAATGGGATTTTGAAGTGGGAGGAGAAGCCAATATTATCAGGATTGAGAACACTTGGAGCCACGAAGCTGAAGTGCCTGCATGCACATTTGAGGAGCTGTCTTCACTATATTCTGTTATTAATCTGAATTATAACCTTTTGAATTCTCCTATATGGTTCTGTGTGATTTGTGAGCTATCACATCAGAGTTTGGATGAAGCAAAGCAGTAAGATTGGTGCTGAGATAAGTAGAAAAATGCATGGGAGCATGTGGGACATGTCTGATCTTATGGATTTTGTGTTATTGATGTGTATAGTTTCCCCCTGTGAAATTGGTAAAGATAAGATGTAGTGCAATCCATGTGGCCCTTGCTCATTTTACACTACCTGCCCTTAACTCTTTCAGAAATAAGTGATCCTCAGCCACATTTATCAAAATTTCCACCAGGCACTGTCAAGAAAAGGCTGGGAAAACATTTTCCTGAGTGACATAATAAACTACAGAGAGAGAAGCTTGTATGAGTTCACTAATATTAAAAGTGAAATTAACAACCCCAATCTCTTCTCCATTCATTGTGGGGATTTCAATTGGCCAGTGGTGAGAATTTTTGTTTTCTTGATGTTGAGCATCAATCCATACTGAAGACTACAGTGCTTAATCTTCTACAGCACCCATTCCAGGGTCCCCTTCAGTTTTGTCAAGCAAGATGTGCATAACATAAGTTGTTGATGAGTCTTCCTCCAATCTTGATGCCACATTCCTCCTCATAAAATCCAGTCTCCTGAATGATCTGTTCTGCATACAGGTTGAAAAGGTATGGAGACAGGACACATCCCTGATGAACTCCTTTCCTGATTTTTGACTGTGCAGAGTTTCCTTGCACTGTTCAGAGGACTGCTTCCTGCTCCAAGTATAGGTTTCACATGAGCATAATCTAGTGTTCTGGGGTTCCCATTCATCTCAAAGAAATCATTTGCATCACTACGGAGCTCTTTAATTTAAAAATATAGTGGATAACATGGAAAGAAGAAATGGAGGAGACTGATAAAACATTAGCCCTTAGAAAGACAATTTTTCTTATTTTTTTTTAAATTATTTTGATAGAAGGAACCACAACGCATCTCAGGATGGTCATTTTGTTATACTGTGGTGACTTTCATGTTACTGTGATGCTGGAAGTTTTGTCACCAGTATTTCAACTATCAGCAGGTGATACAGATTTCAGCCGGTTCATAATATTTTTTTCAAAGCTTTCAGACTAAGACATAATAAGAAGTAGGGCAGATCATCTTTTTTTTCCCTGACATAAGAGGCCCTAAAATATAATGTAAAATAAAACATAGCTAGGAATAGTGCCAGAGATGAGCCCAACAGGTTGGAAGTTACTTAAATTTCAACAAGTGAAAGGCTGCCTCCTCAAATTATGTTTGTTGTGGTTGTTAGGTGCCACTGAGTTGACTATATCTTATAGCGACCATATGAACAATGGATCTGAAGCTTTCCCTACCCTATGCCATCCTCATCATCTCTGCCAAACACGAGCCCATTGTTACAGTCACTGTAACATTCCTCTTTTTGATGATCTTTCCCTCTTCACTGACCCACCACTTTTCTAAGGACGCCTTTGTACACTGTCAATTTTGGAAGATTTACAATTTGCAACTCAAGTTGAGATAGAAAATCAAAAGGAGAACATCCTCAGCAATTTTCAAGCTGAAAGAATTGAATAACAAACTCAAGCTTCAAGTTGCAAAATTAAGAATTCTATGGGAAACATATAAAGTTATGCAGGAACCATCAAAAGATGGAAGGAATACATAGATTCATTCTACCAAAAGTAATTGGCCAATATAAAATAATTTCAAAAAAGTTACATGATTGAGAACTAATAATACTGAAGAAAAAAATCCAAGCTTTCCTGAAATAATCAGAAAAATAAACAAACAAGCCTCGAAGAATTGATGGAGCCAGCTATTCCACTGCTACAAATAGACCCTTAGGAAAATATAATTGAGACACAAATGGAGATTTGTACACTTTTGTTCATATTGGTGTTATTCACAATAGCAAGAAAATGGAAATAGCCCAAATGTCCATCAACAGGCAAATCGATTGAGATATTGTGGTACATTCACATAATGGAATAATAATGGAGCACTCAGGAACAATGATTTTTAAATATATTACATAACATGGGAGAGGCTAGAATTCATTATGCTGAGTGAACTCAGTTTCGTCATGACAAATACTGTTTGAGAGTGTTAGTGTAAAAATAGGATAACTAATAAGAGGTGTATAAATCTCAAGTGAGAGAGGAGGAGTCATGGAGTACTGAGGGTGTGAATTCGGCAAAATACTGGGGCAGGAGAGTTTGGTGGGCAGAGGGAGGGGATAAAAGAATTAGGAAAGATCTAGTGAGAACCTGAAAAGTAGGATAATAAATAACATAGATCAGTGGTGATTAATTTTATAAAACATAATTTATAAAACATAATTTATGGGAATGATCATATGAAACACAAGGTGAATGAAAGAAAGTGTGAAACACAATGTACATGAATTAAACACAACGCACACACATTTGGTATGCAAAACATATTAAATAGGAAAAAATTACAAAGGATAAGAATAGTTAAACTTCATCACACATATTTTGGACAAGTTCTCAGGAAATGCCATTTCTTAGAAAAAGGTATCATTCAAGAAAAAATAATGGGTTTAACAAAATTTTTTTAAAAACCACCAAGTTAAATAAATACCATTTCTTCAATTATGAGCTTGAGCATGGGGGGGGGGAGGGGGATTGTGAAGATGGCACAGAATAGATAAAAATGTCAGTACATTTTTCATGGGGTCACTATGAGTCATAGTTATCTTGAAGGTACCTACCAAAAAACAACATTTAAAAGAAAGCATAATCCTTGTTTCTGAGAAAGAGTCTTTATGGCCTATTTCCTATAGAGCATGTAAAGGGTAAGACAGTGGACTTTACAGTAGAAGTAATATATTATCTTGTATAGTGATCAGCATCACTAGTGATAAGTCATGGTGATAACCTATAGTCTTGAGGTGATGTGACAAGAGCAATTACTCCCTGTAATATTTTTCTCCAATTAATTAATTAGAAATAATTAGAAATATACATAGAAACAGCCTGGAAAATATCTGTTCAATATTCTTCAATATGATTAAAGTTATGAAAAGTGAATCAAAGACTAAGAAACAAGACTAGAGGAAACTAAGAATATATAACTAATATAATATAGTTTCCCTAGTAAAATTCTGAAATAGAAAAAGCACATTAGCATAGTAACTAATCATGCAAGTTAAGCCAAGAGTTTAATGGTAATATGCCAATATTAATTGCTTAGGTTTGGCAAACCATGGTTCTATAAGATTTAAGACCAGGATGGATAAAAATAATAAGCCTACAAGAATGCTCTATTCTATCTTAACAACTAAATCTAAAAATTTTTAAAAAGTAATAAATTTATCAACAAGGGCTCAAATTTAGAAGCCTTTTGATTTAATTTACATAAAACATGCTTATTTAAATCTTAACTGATAGTATTAATATCTTCAGTTTGGTGCCTAATATATTTTATATTCTGATAGAGCCATCACAAATTAAATTCATTTTTAATCCATATGTATATAAGCATGAATTTATCATAATACAATGTCAAATTAAAAGGATAAAACCTACAATGTTTCAGTAGTCTAAACGGGCCTAGAGAATAATTAATAGTTTTGTACATTTAATCTAAAATGCATTTTTCCCTTATGAAGACAGAAGTATTTGCACTACAATGAACAATATTTCTGTTGATGTTGTTACAGGGCATCAAGTGAACTACAATTTTTATCAACCCTATGAACAACAGACCTGAACCTTGCCCTACCCTACACCATCTTCACCATCTCTAATATACTCAAGCTCAATGTTACAGTCAATACAGATTACACCCAACATTAAAACACTTTATGATAA
>NW_006399869.1:1368767-1379845 GCF_000299155.1 Elephantulus edwardii | reverse complement strand
CGCCAGCATTTGTTGCTTGCTGTTCTGTTAAATTTTGCTAGTCTTACTGGAGTGAGATGATATCTCATGGTTGTCTTGATTTGCATCTCTCTCAGGGCTAGATATTTTGAACATTTTTTCATGTGCTTGTTGACCATCTGAATGTCTTCCTTGGTGAAGTGTCTGTTCATATCCTGTGCCCATTTTTCAATTCGAGTACCACCTCACTCCATATACAAAAACCAACTAAAGGTGGATCACAGACCTAGGACTAAAACCAAGGACTGTAAAGCTTGGAAAAACTTTAGTAGTCCTAATCCACAACATAAAGAGTCTTCTCAGTATTCTGAAAAATTTACAACCAGGAGAAGATAAAATAGACGAATGGGACCTTCTAAGAATGAAATCCCTATGTGCATCCAGAAACTTCTCTAACAGGGTAAAAAGGGAAGCCACAGACTGGGAAAAAGTTTTTGGTAATGACATGTCAGACAAGGGACTTATATCTAGAATTTATAAAATACTCGAGTACCACAACAAGATAAAGGAGAATAATCCAATTGAAAAATGGGCACAGGATATGAACAGACACAATTAACATTTATGATAGTAATAGTGAAGAAGTCAAAAGATGGGTTTCATTGGGGAAATCTGCTGTCAAGGACCTCTCTAAAGTGCTAAAGAACAACTATATCAGCTTGAAAGCTAAGGTAGGCTTGATCTAACCCATGATCTTTTCAATTGTTACCTGTATAGCTATAAAATGGGCAATGAATAAGGATTAAATTCACGCCAAATTAATTGTATACTAATGAAGGAATTTTTTTCTTTTTTTTTTTTTTCTCTTCGGAGGGGGAAGCGGGCTGGTGGGGAGGGGTGGGAAGGGAGAAATTTGCAGCAATGAATGAATAGAAATCCAAAACCTCTGTAAAAAAATAAAAAATTTAAAAAAATTGCTTAATACTAGGTATTACAAAAGAAAAAAATAACTAAATACTAAATAAAAATAATGAAAATAAAAAGCTTCATCAGAATGTATTAGGTTATTTAAGGGAGGATTAACATGATGAATAGATTATTTAGCCTTAAAAAGAAGTGTGTTTCGTTTTGTGGATGTGTCTTAAAACAATAATAAAATCTTTGTGTTTCTAACATTTACTTATAATAAGCACTTTTTACAATATATGAGCAGCGGAGGTAAGTCATTATGACCTGAGTTATTGACCAGAAGTTATATAATGCCTTTTTTGTATTTGTTGTTGTTTGTTGTTAAGTGTCGTCAAGTCATAGACGAATCATAGCAACCCTATGAATGAAAGACCTGAACAATTGTATAATTTTCATCATTTCTCCAAGTTCATAGGGTTTGTTCAGGCAAGCTATTTTGGAAGTGGATGCCACTCCTACTTCCAAGTTTGTTTTAATCGGGAAGTTCCATCAAACACTGTCCACCATGGGTAACCATTTTCACATCTGATGCATCAGTGTCACAATGTTTAGCATCACAGTTAATTCCTTTTTTAAATAGGGGGTCGAATACAATCAATTCACTCTCGATGGGTGATAAACATTGCACCTATGTCTCACCTGAACACAAGATCAAACTGCTATAGAATCAGGCTGCTCCAGACCACTGCTCCACCTGGAAGCCAGCCCTTTTTTGTATGGTTTACAATATTATTTTTCCATTTTATTTTACAAAACATATGATAATTTTTACAAAGTATAGCATTTTGATGACTGACCTAAATGGACTGTCAAAGAAGCCAACAAATCTATCTTGAAGGAAGTATAACTAGTTTGCTCTTTAGGGAGAAGGCTGGTGAAACTTTCTCACATATTTTGGGTATGTTGTCCAGAGGTTCCAGTCTTTAGAAAAAAGGACATCATGCTCGGTAAGGTAGAGGAGCAGAGAAAGAAGAAGACCTTCAACAAGATGGACTGACAAAATGACTCTAACAATGGATGTGAACATATCTGACAAAGATTCCGAGGATGGCATATGACAGAGCATGGTTCAGCTATGTTGTTCATAGGGTCACTATGAGTGATAGTCTACTTGATGGCACAAAACAAAATAATAAACCATTTTGTATGACTTCTTCCGTTAAACTCATTATTGTAGAAGAAATTCTTATTGCAATCCTGTAAGACAAAGAATTGTCTCAAAGAATTTCTAGTGCTGTCAAAAATTAATGAAACTTACTGTCACATCTTACCCCTAGGGAGTAGCTGATAGAGTCAAAGTGCCACCCTTTCAGTTAGCAGTGGAGCACTTAATCACTGTGTCACCAGGGTCGCTTCATGGTTTCACAGCCCTAAAATATTGGGAGTTGCTCTTTTTCAAGAATTTTGTTCCTACAAAATTATACTCAATTCCCATCATACCTTAAAATAAGCTTTGTAAAATTGTACTTACAAAGATATTTAACTCTCTAATGTTAAAGGTAATACATCATTGCTACCATGGACAGATGTTACCCTGGTTGCTGGAAAGAATTGCTCCTTTGAGAGGATTTCTAGAAAGAAGGTTACACTTTCTTTTTCTCCAGTTTAAAAAAAAAAAAAAGACGCAAAGCACTCTGTTGTGTTTAGAAAGGAATAAGTAATAGATAATAATATACTTCCCATTGAGCTATATTCTATAGAACAAATTAATAGGGTTCCCCCCAAGAAGGAAGATCTCAAAATAAAATACAGTTGAAGAAAAAAGTATAAATTATATTTCCTTTTAAAATCTTGGAATTTCATAAAATACATCTTTAAGTATGCATTTGTTTTATCCCACAGCGTATTCCTACAGAGATACTAGTAAGATATCTAATCAAATTATCACTTAAAGCCCACTTTTAAAAACAGCTCCACTTATACACACATTCATCTGACAAGTATTTCTTGTGTGCCCACCATGTTCCAGACTTTGCACAATTCCTCCTTTTTCTCAGCCATTCACAATAGCCTTCAATTTTAAAATGTGTCATTTAATGGAAGAAAAATCATTAGCTAGCACTAAACGTCCTGAAAACTTTGACATGTTAAATGGAAATCTTAAAAATATTGTAATAGAAGAAAATCTTTACACAGAAATCAGCAGACATTAAATAATAAGAGGGAAATTTAGAAATTGCCTTTGTTATTTAAATAAGGGATTAGGTTAAGAAAAAAGAATCAGAAAATCAGAAAGTACATAATGTTCAATTTCTTGGAGGTTAAAGAAGTTGAATATTTACCTACTAAATTAAATTTGACAAATTCAACTGGAATTGATCAGTACAACTAAGATTAAAAAACTCTAGGCATACAGAGGAGTGATAGTTCCCTATCTGGTGTCACTGATGAAAGTATCCAGGCCTCAAATATTGTTACAGATTCTTGTCCAAGACATTCTGGGATCAGGAGAAAATTGGAAGTTATTTGACAGCTGGGATATGAGACTACAAGGCTATAATTAATTCTTAGAAGGGGGAAAACACCTAGATAGGTGACACTAACATTGAAACAGATGATTTTGCTTTTTATAGACTCTTTTGTTTCTAAATAAAAAATAAATATTATTTTTAATCCTTTCCTACAAGTCACATTTAATTTAAAATGAAAAAGTAAAACCTAGGGCATTTGCTTAAAGTAAAATAGATCTTTGTAGAACGGATTAATTTTTAGAATCGTTCTACTACCAAACATATTCAATACTATAAAATCACATAAATCAAAATGACAGTATACTTTTATTCCCCAAATATTTAAATAAAAGCAACCTAAACCCAAACTTAGAAAGTCAAACTCATTAACTTAGGCTCAGAATCGATCTTGAATAACCATTCAAATTCTGTCCTAAATGGCTTTTAATATTCATTTCTGTTCCTTTCTCACCATATAAATATAATTATTGCTATGAATCTGCCTTAGTTATCACTCTACAATAACCTTCACACTTCCCTTGATAAAGAGATAATACATTTTATACCTGGTTGACTACAGGCAAATGGAAGTTTCTTGTGGGTCAAGATGACATAGAACAGGACAATGTAGAAGTCTTGATTCAGAGTTTATATAAGATCAACTTGATTCATCGTATACTCAGTGGCAAAACAGTAACTTTTGTCCAAAATGAGTACTTTTAATACCCACAGACACTAACATTTATGTTTTTAATCTATCCCTGACCCGTCAATGTTGCCTGAAATCTATATAAAATATTATTTCTTGTTTCAATATCTTTCAAAAATCCCAGGATCTTCCTAGTAGAGACTTCTGATTCCTGAATAATTCTACTCTTTGCACTGTTTTTATATTTTTTCCTGTTGAAATGTGTGCATGAAATGAATAGTAATAGCAGTTTGGCTGTACTAAATACAGGAGTGCAATAGATACTTACATTCAAAATTATGAACAATTTACTCATTTGCCTACCCTGATTCAGTGTGACAAGATGGAGATAGCATTTGAAGTGTACACTGAAGGGAGACCTGTGTGTATGGGGAAAGAAAAGATGGAAAAAGACAAAGAAAAAAACAAAATTCACATCAAGACTGAACACACAGCATGTTTAAAAGTTTCCTTTTAGAAGGGGGCTCTGGAACCCTGGTGGTAAGAAGCTGTGTTGCCAATCCAAAGGCATGAGATTTTAATCCATTAGTTACTCTGAGTGAGAACGATAGACAATCTTCTCACTTGCAATTACCTACCTCTGAAAACTACTGGACAGTCAGCTAAGAGGAGGTTCTGACTCCATGGAACATAACAACAATTGAAGGTTTGGGAAAATAAAAATGGCACTGCCTATCAATTGGAGACTATATCTTAAGATAGTTAGGCAAATAATCAAGCATTTTATACGCTAATACTGAGAGGTATTTAAATTTCATAGAGAAATATGACATGCCACAACAGATAATGCAAGAAAATGCTGAAGGAGGAAAAAGAAGAACAAACCACCAACATTGAAGATTAGAAAAATTAGATACAATAAGCTTTAGGATTGCCAGTGAAACAGAAAGATATGGATGAGAGAGATAATTATTTAAAATATGATGACCAAGCTCTAATGACCTAGTGGTAACAAACTTCACTGCAATCCTGAAGGCACTTGATTCAGATCCACCAGCTACTCCATGCGAGAAGGATGGACAATCTCCTCCCATAAGATTAACTGCCTCTGAAAACCTGCTGGAGGGTCAACTATGAGTAGCTTCCTATTCAAATGTACTCAACAACAAAAATAGCTATAATTTGAAAAAGGAAAGAAAGGAAATGAAGTCTCACATATTTCCCTACAGAACATGATAGAAACGCTTCACGGTGTTTCTAACTTTTAAGTATTTAAGAAAGCAAACTACCTCATCTTCTCTTCCCACAGGATAGCTAGTGAATTCAAACTGTCAACTCCTCAGCTAGCACCCAAGTGCTTAATTCACTGCATCAACAAGTCTCTTAGAATAAAGTTCTAGAAATGCCCACCAAATAGAAATCCAGTTTGGCACTCAAAAGAGTGGTTAAGATTAGAATTCTACACTAAGTATCATGAGCATAAAGAAGAAAGCTAAGGCTATAGGGAGTGACTAAAATTACCCAAAGACAAAATATTGAATCTAAAAGGTTGGCCAAGATCAAAAGTTGCCAGAACTCATCTATTTAATGAGTGAGCAGTCATTAGACAGATTTGTCAGAGTTATCAGAGAGGACAACTGGCTCCAGTTTAAGGATGTAGTAGTCCCAAGGCTGTATCTACCTCATGTTAAGCCTCTTGGTTCTCTACTTTGGCTGCCAAGATTGTAGCTCCCAAAGGCCCTCCTGATATTTCTGGTGTCCTGAAAGACAAGCTTCTTTCTCTCACTTCTCCTTTGCTGGCAGAGAAGACCTTCCTCTGCTGCTGGATCTGCTCAATTTAATGGGGAAGGTAGCCAATCTTTTTTTGTGGATTGGTTTTCTATCCAAACACCTTGTGGATAGGCCAACACACCCTATTTGCATATTCCCACCCATTCACATAGCAAAGTAAAGAATGGCTAGGAAAGCCATTTTGAATAAACGCTTATCTCTATACCTATCATGAGCTATTTTCTCTAGACGGATATATCAAACGTTTCCTACACAAGCATGCTGTCCCAAAACCATATACCTAAAAATTGTAATTTCTATTCCATAATGCAGCTCTGGTGGCCTAGTGAGTAAAGGAATTGTGCTGCAAACGCAAACGCATGCTGTTCACATCTACCAGTTTTTCAGCAGGAAAAAGATTGATAATCATCTCTGTGTGGTCTGTACCCTCTGAACACCCACTGAAGGGTCAGCTCTGAGTTGTTTATGACCCGGTATCATGTAGCATACTTAATGGTTTATCTAAGTTTAAACTTTAATACATCCTGAATTCCAATTATATATTTGTCATTTTACTACATTTTCTATTTTCCAGATTTCTTTTTGAAAGAAAATGCACCTTTTTTAAAAATAACTTTGCTTTCCAAAAGGTTCAGAAGTTCAGTGACAGAAGATAAAGTTGGGTGAGAATCTAATAATAATCTATGTTTATTAATTTATTATAATGAAGGTTTAGTTACTGTTCTCTCAAGTCTAAAGTAAGAATGGGCTCTGTGTAGAGGATGAGGTAGCTCAGAAATTGTATAATTGAAAAATAATTAAAAGTATAATTTCACATTTATAGGTTTTGGTGTTCATTTCACATTTACAGGGTTTTTAGTCTCTTTGGTTTCTGTTTGTTTGCTTTGTTGTTTTTTTTTCTTTTTCATTTATAGTTTTAAGTCTTCCAAAAATGTTTCTTAAATTACTAATACTTGTTTATCTCTTTTCAAATGACTAGACACTATTGCTTCCACGGGCACTCAATGGTTTGTAACATATCAATCACATTGGAGTTGATTTCTAATTTAATAAATCATGCCAGCATGTGGAAATGCACACCTTCTACTATCCAGGTTAACTATCTTTTTCTTTTTAAAACAGTTGTTCCTGGATCTTAGCAGGTCTCTACTTACTTATGATTTGAAACTCACTTTCATGATTTTTCCTGTAGATGAAAATATAGTCTTTTCTTTACCGTCTCAAATGTTGTTGTTGTTGTATACCATTAAGTCAAACAGACCCATAGCTAATTCTCCAGCAGGTTTTCAGAAGCAGTTAATCTCACGGGAGAATGCCCATCCCTCTCCCACAGAGGAGCTGGTGGGTTCAAACTTCAAGCCTTTGGGATTGAAGCACAGCTTCTTACCACTAGGCCACAAGAGCTCCCAAAAGGCTCCCATATGTTTCCCTTCCAAGAAATGAAGAGTTCAGTTGTGGTAAGAAAATATATATATATATATTTTATAAATTCTAACACTTCTCTTTTATTTATTATTATTTTTTGAGCGTGTATCGTCAAATTGGATTTGACTGGTACAGGAGGAGATTGCCCCTCCTTCTTCAGCAAAGCATCTGGTGGATTTGAACTGTGCGCCTCTGGGATAGTAAGAAAAAATTTAAAAAACAAAACAAAAGCAAAGACAAAGACAAAAACCAACAAACTTTTTTTTTTGTGAAAGATCAAGAGAAAAAGAGTTGCAACTTTGACCAGTTTCAGATTTTACTTTCCTAAACTTTTTCACAGTTAATTGAATTAAAGAAGAACAAATAAAACTATATATACACTGTCTTTCATTATGCTCCCACAATGCAAGTGCTCAGCAAGTGCGAATTATTATGCTTCATCCCTACATGGAACAGCAGTCATATCCTATCAAGCCTTTTTGTATTACTTTGGGAGTAGTAATATCAACTAATAGCACTGGTGAAGAGATTTCAGTTTATCATGTCTTCACTACAACTACAGCTTTCACACATACATGTGCCCCCATCTACCTTCACTTTTGAGATTTTAAGTGAAATGCATGAGAGAGAAAATCAAAAGAAATGTTATTTTCTTAGTTGTTATTAGGCATAATGAAAACTACAATACCCATAGGCATTACTGAAATAATCAGCACCAGAAGAGACTGATAAATCTAAGCAAATCTCCCTTTAAGATACCAAGCTGACACTCTATTCCATCTTTTCCAAATGGACTACTGTAAGCTATTTCATTCTAAAACACATTCCTGAAAACAATCAAATTATGAATTAATCCCTAAAGATTAGAAGATTGTAAACCATGAAACAACACATGAACTTGCAATTAAGTTCATAAATAGAAGCTTTCAGAAGAGATGTCAGAAACTATGAAACATGATTAGCTATAACCAAGAGAGAGGAAAACAAATACAGAGATCCCTGAAGATAACCTAGGAACACAGAGCAAATTAGAACAACAACAAAAAAAGGCAAACTCTAAGGCCTCGAGCAGCAGTATACTAAATTCTAAAGAATCAAAGCAAGCCCATAATGCAGAGTGATTCTCAGGAGTTAGTAACCTGAAAGCTTTTACATTTGCAGCAAACACATGTTAGAATAAATGAGAAGTCATATGTAGTCCCCAAAATGTATTTACTTATTATAAAACTATTCTGAAACAATACTGTAGCAGTGTTTAGATTTGTTTCAGAATTCTGTCATAATAATTGCCCAGACTTTTAATAATTTTTTAGAGAGTTATGTAGCTTAAAATTCCGTGTTGAGTTACTCTGAAGAAAACTCTATGCATTGTAAAGAGTGGTGATGTGCTTTAAGCATATCTCTCTTCACAAGAATAAAAGGGAATTATTACTAGTCATTTAAGTCTAGTCTATTTCCCAAAAATTCTCTGATTCCTGGATCTATGGACATAATCTATACTTATTTTGAGCAAGCATCAGCTATTTTTTCTGAAAATGAGATGAGTAATTATGATTATTAAGATAAATCAATGTCATAATGTAATTCAATGCATATTTGAAAAGTGAATTAAAACTAATATTTTGTGTCTATATGGGAAAGAGATGCTATATTTAATAAAACTCAAAACAAGTTCTTTAACCTTTTATACAAAAAACATGGATTCAAAGTTAGCTAATCCACATACCATAAATTAATCATCATCAGTGACAATATTTACTTATGGAATAATTAGACTATTAAAAAACAGTCCTGTTTGAAGATGCTGCTAAAAGTTCTCCTGGTCTATGACTCTTACAGTGTCATCCTTAGATCCTGCCTGAATAAAAAAAGTCTGAACGATTTATACAGAGACTAGAGAAGCATAAACTGTATTTTCTTGCTACCTACCATACATCTCCTTATCTCTGACAGAGTTATTTACAAAAAAATTCTTTACTCATGATAGCATCCTATGAAGAGTTTATAAGTCCACTTTATTGATGAACCCTAGGAGGAGTTACCAGGTGTCCAAGTAAGAGGAAAGAAGGGAATTTTGCTTCCCAGATCATTTTCAAACCTAATATCTTGAAAATGGAGCGTCACAGAGTTCCTTGTAGCCCAAGATTGTAATAGAATAGAATAGACAAATTAACTAATCTAACTGGCGAGGATGGTCCAGGATGGTCCACAAAAGCTGTGAACACAGAAATGAAGGACAAAACAGTGGCAACCTGTTTACTCCCTGAAAGACTGAAACAAAGGATGAATATGTTAATACACAATAGGTAGATTTAGTGACTGAAAAGGAGAGTACCATTCCCTTGCAAAAGCTATAAAAATCCCAATACTCTCTTTCTTTCCATCTCTCATCAAATATTGCTAAATAAAAAGGCAATAAAATATTAAATTAGTGCAACTTAATTACTTGTCATTTTAAGGAATGGAGACTCCAATTCAAAATTTAATTGAACAGCAATAAAAAAATCTGTTTATGAATTATTGAGATGAGTACTCTTAACATAAGAAACTAAGTGTGACAGGTTCATCTTAATCTAACAAGTATTTTATGCCTTCACTTCAGTGTCACAGTTTAGTAATAGAGAACAGACACAAGAGAAGTAAGATTGAGGATAACTTGTTCAATATTACAAGACCAGAAAACTATAAGGTGATTGCAACACCCTTAGATCCTCCTCCATAACAAAGAGTATTGGTTTCATATTCAGGTCTTTGAAGCTGCTGTGCTATAATGGCTTCCAAATCATGTGTCTTCATTCACATGATTGGCCCCTTGAGCTCACTAAACATGTCAAATCTTAAAGCTGCCTATTAGCTGCACTGATTCTTTTATATTTGCCAGATGGAGTAACTCTACAGTAATGAATATAGACCAATGAACGTAAAGAAAAATGGAGTGTCAGGTATGGAGAATCTGCCTTCATATTTAGATCAAGTACTTTCTCAAATACATTAACCTTAGTTGATATCTTTAACTCTAGGTGGAAATGAAACCATCAGAAAATGTTTATAACTAAAATGTTCAAAAAAGACCTCAAGCTTTCATTAAAGCATGCCTTGATTGTGGAATATATCAGAAACATTGAGAGAGAGAGAGAGAGAGAGAGAGAGAGAGAGAGAGAGATGCAGAATGAATATCTGTTAATTTCTTTTCTGGACCACAGGACAAAAAAATAGTACAATCATTTCACTGGCAGAAATAATTGTTTTAAATCACACTTATTAAAGATGCTAGATTATTAGCATGGTCATTTTCTTAGAAAATTACTTTTCTTAGAAAATCACTTACTTTACACTCTTTGTGAATCTCTGTATCAAAATATCCTGTAAACTCAACTAATCAATCAAGATGTTTCCAAGTATTATTGTTTGAAATAGAGGATCAAAAAAGTACTATATAAGGAAATGTTCACACAGAGTAAGACATACTGTTAGAAGAAAATGCCAGTATAGCTCAGAGTTACACTTAAAACTTTATAACATGATTAATAATAAAACAAAAATAGTTGAATAAGTAACATAGATTACTAATACAACATACACACCTTAGTACTAAGGAGTTGCACTGACACCGCATGGGAACAACGTTCAAATCTGCCTGCTGCTTTTTGGGATAAAGTTGGTAAATCTTTTCTTGTGCATTTTACTGTCTTTGAAAACTCACTGGAGGATCAGCTATGAGTGGGTTCCAAATTGGTGGTCCATCCACTACTGGGAATATACCCTGAAGAGACCATAGCTGACATCCAAGCAGATATATGCACACCCATGTTTATTGCAGCTTTGTTCACAATAGC
>NW_006399869.1:1366154-1367847 GCF_000299155.1 Elephantulus edwardii | reverse complement strand
TGTGTGTGTGTGTGTATCTGGCACTTCAACTATGCTCTGGGGTAGAAAGTTTAAAAATTCCTTCCAAGTAATTTACAGTCTCAGATACCCAATGAGAGTCACTTATGAGTTATTTGAGACTCAAAAACAATGACTTTCAGTTTTGAAATATATGTACATGTATGAAAAAGAGAAAAAAACTTTTATCTATATATACTTAACACAATTATTGCAAAAATGGCCTCAAGAAAGGCAACAAAAATGAAAATGGCACATCACTGGTCAATATACATCATTCTATTGCACAGAGGGTTCCTATTAGTCAAAACCATTACAATGTCACCTAACAACAAAAATGTGGTACATACAAGCAGGTTGAAATTGGCTGCCTACCAAGCTGCTCCTTGGAGGCAAGGATTCGGAAGCTTTGTCTGGCGTACTTAGGACATGTTGCAAGGAGGAACCAGTACTTACAAGAGAGATGCCGTGTTTGGGAGGATGGAGGGACAGAGCAAGAGAGGAAGACCTTTAATGAGATGGATTGATTCAGTGACTGGGTAATGGAGGTAGGTGTGTCAGAGACAATAAGATGGCACAGAATAGAACAGAGTTTAGGGCTTTTGTGCGTAGGGTTGCTGTGAGTCACACGCAACTCGATGGCACATAACAACAATATTGCAGATAATAAGAATGTCAGATTTTATTTCACTTACTTGAGGTAATTGGAATCTGTTGATAGACCAACAGAAAGTCATTGGAACAGAGAAAGGGAATAATCTATAGTTTAAAATCAGAAGTTATCTTTTTATCACCATACTCAGTACATCTGCATTTTGAACAAAGAATTTGAGAAGTTGCACTATAGAGAACACAATATTAAATTTGAGCAAGACTCATCAAAAAATTAAGATTTATTGAGTCACAAGCGACTTGAAAGCACATAATAACAACCACAACAATAACAAACATGAAAGTGAGCAATTTGAATCCACCCAGCAATACCATGGAAGCTATATCCATTCCTTACTTTAATAATGAATTATGGCCAAGAAAATCTCTACAGAGCAGTTCTGCTGTGTATGGGTTACCATACAGTGGAACTGATTCAACAACAACAAGTTATAAATATGTATAGTATTTTGTGTGAATATATATATAGTTGTTGGTTGCTGTCGAGTTAAGTACAACTCGTAGAGGCCCTATGAAAAAAAGTCCTGAAAGCTTTTCTATAACTATCATCATTTCCATGTGTGTGTGTGTGTGTGTGTGTGTGTGTGTGTGTGTGTGACTCTATGAATTAAAGACCTAATGTCTTTGTACAGCTATCATTGTTTCTCCAAGTTCATTGAGTTTCCAGAGGCATGTGGTTTAGGAAGTGGATGCCACTCCTGCTTGCCAACCTGTTTTACAACTGGAAGCTCCACCAAACACGGTATTATATATCCACATGGCACAAGGTTCAGCATCATAGCAAACCCACGTTAACTCATATAGCATTTTTTTGACAAAAAATGATGTGCAAAGTAGAAGAATGCTCCTCCATATATAACAGCACTAGTCTCATTAAACTGTGGCTGGGTTTAGAAGTGGTCGTGGTACTAGGGATATTGTAGCTGACGTTAGATGGATCTTAGCTGAAAGCAGAGAATACCAGAAGAATGTCTATCTGTGTTTCATTGATTATGCAAAGGCATTTGACTGTGTGGATCATAAC
>NW_006399869.1:1355224-1365624 GCF_000299155.1 Elephantulus edwardii | reverse complement strand
TATTGCGATGGGAAAGTCTGCGGTTAGGGACCTCTCTAAAGTACTCAAGAGCAACGGTGTCTCTCTGGAGACTAAGGTGCACCTGATACAGGCTAAGGTGCACCTGATACAGGCCATAGTTTTTGCAATCACTTGTTATGCATCTGAGTTGGACAATGACTGGACTGCCAAGAAAACAAACAGATTCTCCCTAGAGAGGGTTAAACCAGGCTGCTCCTTGGAGGCAAGGATTCTGGGGCTTCGCCTGACATACTTTGGACATATTGTAAGGAGATACAGGTCTTTGGAGAGGGACATCATGCTGGATAGAGTGGAGGGACAGTGCAGGAGGGGAACACCCTCTATGAGGTGGATTGATTCAGTGACTGGGGTAATCGGGATGGGTGTGTCGGAGGCAATGAGATTGGCACGGGATAGAGCACGGTTTTGGGCTGTCGTACATAGGGTCGCTATGAGTCGCAGACGACTCGACGGCACCTAACAACAACAACAACAAGTTTTGTTGAGTCGAATATGACTCAGAGTAAGCTTTGCACAAAAGACCTGACCTCTATTCTATAATTAACATCATTTCTGTACATTTATAAGATAATTTGTTGAGCTTCCAAAGGCATCTAGCTTAGGAAGTGGATGTTACTCCTGCTTCCCAACATGAATTAATCTAGAAGGTCATCCAACTATTGTACATAATGGGTGACCATTATGATATTTTAACACGACTATGGAATAGCGTTCAGCATCACAGCAACTCCAAATTTTTCAGTACAGCAAATAGACAAATGATTGCTGTTTTTTTGAAATAATATTCTTATAAAGTTAATAAATTTGTAGAAAATCCTACAGGATTTTAAAGCCACTCTCTTGAGCAGGGCACCACCCTTACCCTTAGTCTAAGGCTCAGGGCTACCCACTTTTGAGGGGAGAAAAAGAACAATAACACACAGCAAAAAGAACTCCAGAAACTTCCGTTGCCCGACTGCCATGAAGACCAGCTACCATCAAGACGCTAGCCAGCCAGCCAGAGGACTTCCAGAGTATAGGGAGACACCAGGCCAGCCCACAGACCCATTGCCTCATCATCCATTTTAAAGCCACACCCTTAAGAAGGGCCCCAACTATCACCCTCAGACCCTTTGCCTCATCATCTATTTTATATATATATAAAATATATAAATACAAAAAATATATGTAAATCAATATATGCATGTATATATACACACATGTATGTAAAATATAATATGCATATTATATATAATATATATAAAATATATATGTGTGGGTTTTGCTCTCTACTTTTCTCTATCCCAGACTCTTTCTCTCCACCCCGTTTCAAAAAAAAAAGGTTATATGAATGATATTTACTGAATACTTCCTTTAGATCACTAAAGAGTTGGTGCCCAGTTTACAGATGTGATTCTGATTATTAAATGCTCGTTTCTGGACCAATAACTTTTAACACCATGTGCCCAAGCAATAAGTTAGGGCTAGTGCAACATAATTTGCAAGAAATAGCTATAGTGGATGTAATAAATGTTACAAATCAATAAAATATGACTTTCTTCTTAACACTATTAAAGAGAACTTACGGAAAGGGGAGATTAATCTTTCTGTTCTTTCTTTCAGTATATTCTATGCCTAAGACAGTTTAGGAACATAGTAACTAATTGCTAACATCTTGTGGAATTAATTCAAGGGCATCATATAAAGACATATTTTACATTTATTCCCCCAAATATTAAGGAATATTGACTAAACTACACAACTGGACATGTAGGAACAATTACTGAGAAAGCTGAATATAAATAATGCTAGGATTTGTTTACAAACTAAAAGATAATGCACAAATGCCATTATATTGCTTACTGTTTATTTGAGGCCGGACAATACTTTTAACAAGAACACTATGTATGTGAGTAAAACCAAACTCACATAATGCAGAAATTCTCTTTCACACAAAATCACATTTTATTATTCAAAGAAATACATACGTATACAAACACAGTTAATGTCCCTTTCAAATAATTTTTCAAAATATACAAAGTGGAGTTTGAATTGTGTTGAATGAATAGAAGAAAGATATTTTTATTAAAAATGTTTTGATTCAGAAGATTAAAACCATTTTATTTGCGCAAATTTGGCTTTTTATTTTCCTTAAAAATTATTTTACCACAACAGATAATGAGTATGTTCATAGGATTGAATCATTTACTGTGTTTATCAATTTTGTCTGGGAGAAGTTATGAAGTTGCCTAAAACTGTAGCTGATAGCTTCTTAATTATTAGATCACAATGTGAAATTGTAGAAAATATAATACCAAAGAAACTTAAAAAGCACATCATATGAAAATTCACAGGAAATATAAATATACTATTTTTCAATCAGCTCAGAATATTTCTTAATACTAAAATGGAGCATAAATCGTGATTTCTTCCTCTAGTGACTGATAACTCCACATTAAAAACTGAAAAGAGCTAAGAAAATCTAATTCTACAATTATTTTATTCCAACTTGTGATTAAATATGCTGTTGATTTTATAATGATTTGTCCTAAAGTTCATCTTATAGAATTCCAGGGGAAGAAAAAAAAATGGAACTACTATTCCAAAAGTATTCTATGTGTTATATTTGCCTCACAAGAAAAAAAAAGATGTTTTATAATTTTTTATTATGTTAATAAATTAGTGTTTTCAAAACATTTATTCTATTTAGTTAGTTGACTGTGCTCTATTCTGAATTACAGGCAGACATAACTGAGCAATTGTAATGAAGTTTATTACCTACAATACCCAAGACTGTCAAATAAACTCTCAATTCTGTTCTCTAGGGTAATACAGCTGCAGAAAACCCAACCAAAAATCCCTCTGGATTTCAGACACAAAAATATCCTCTTATTTAAGTTATTGAACATATAGAAAGTTAAACATATTCCTTTTACACAGATAAAATATATACAGTAACTGATAACTCTGATCTGTATATTTGAGACAAGATTACATTTTTCATAAGGATTGCTATTCACTGAACAATTCTACAAGAAACATTTCCACTGACCATCTGTCCAACTGTGTTTTTAAGTTCTGAGATGCAGTAAGACATTTAAAACCAGATTCCTGTAGTTCAGTTACTGGTTGCTATGAAACTGAAGAAAAAATTGTGGTTCCAAATATCATCTTGAGTCACGTGAGTCTTGGTGATTATCTTTTTAGTATGAACATGTTTTTCTATAATCTTATTAGATGCAGTCTATGAAGAATTTGCAATCCCACTGGGATTGCATCTACTCTCAAAGAATTATTGATGTTGGTCTGTTTAACATAACAAGTACATATTAGCATGGAAAGTAGTCATCCTATGACAGAGAGGAGCTTCGTGGCTTTCTCATTAATGTTTTGAGCCATAATCCTCCCTTTTATTCTCATTTATTTTTAAATATTGAACATCTTTTCTCTTTGAGATCTAAATTCCAATGACCCATAATCACTTTTTGCCATTCATTTTATTGAAATAAAAATGTTTATTTACAGCACTACATTTATTTGAATAAAAAAGTATTTATTTGCTTATTACTTTAAATTCAGGTCAATCAGTGCTTTTGCATTAATTCTGTCAAACCCCTAATTTAACTAATACAGAAGATACATCCAATGTATGTTGTTGTTGTTATGTGGCGTCTAGTCACCTACGACATAGCAACCCTATGTACAACAGCTCTGAACCCTGCCCTGTTCTGAGCCACCTCACTAATTCCAACACATCAGCCCCATTGTCCCAGTTACTATATCAATCCATCTCATCTGGTGTCTTCCTCTCCTGCCCTGTTCTTCTACCCTTCCAAGTGTGGTGGCCTTCTCCAAGGACCAGTCCTTCCTGGTCACATGTCCAAAGTATATAAGATAGAGCTTCAAAATCCTGACCTACAAGGTGAAGCTTGGTTTCACCATCTCTAAGACAGATCTATTTGCTTTGGGGGCAGCCTATGGTATGTTCAAGACTCTTCTCCAGCACCACAACTCAAAGGCATTGATTCTTCTTTTTAGTTCTTGTCTTGCTCTCTGATGTATAGCAAGTAATTGCAAAGACCATGGCTTGGATTAGGTGCACTTTAGTCTCTAGACTGACATCATTGCTTTTCAGTACTCTGGAGAGGTCCCTGACAGCAGATTTTCCCAATGCAATTCACCTTTTGATTTCCTAACTGATGTTGTTAAGTGAGTTGATTCTGGAACCAAGAAAGCTGTAATTGTTAACAACCTCCATCTCTTTTCCATCTATCATGTGCAACATATGCTATCCAGTGCATAGCATACAGGTATATCAGAAGTTCCATGGCAATATTATAGCTCATATTTGGGAAGTTCTGCTAGAAGTGTACTTATGGTGCTCTCATTAGTGTTTGTAGAAACCAAAATGAAACATATTGCTTACAAATTATAGATTGTAGAAAATAATGAAATTGTGGGAAATCATCTGTATTATATACATGAAATGATACTCCTTTTTCTTGTTAAGCTTTTCATTGGAATGAGTTAAAAATAAATTTATTTTAGATACAAAACTAGCCAAATTGTTTGACGCATAGTGCAGCATGAGTCCTGTCTGTTCATTACAGAGCCACATACTTGATGATCAAACATTAGAACAATGTAGCAGTTATGAGATTTATCTAAAAATGAAATCTTACACCTTTGATGTTGAGGAAAGTGGAACTAAAGATATATTTTCCCCATTTAGGAAGCCAAGGAAAAGTATTGTAGAGCTCTAAAGCACAATCTTGCTATGCATCAGAAAGTTGGACAATGATTAGGGATGATAAAAAGAAAATTGATGCCTTTGAGCTATGGTGCTGGCAAGGAGTATTGAACATACCATGGACTGCTAGGAGCACAGATAGGTTCATTCAAGAGAGGGTGAATACAGGCTGCTCCTTGGAGGCAAGGATTGAGAAGCTTCGTCTGACATACTTTGAACATGTTGAAAGGAGGGACTAGTCCTTGCAGAGGGACATCATGCTTAGGATGGTGAAGGGACAGTGCAAGAGAGGAGGGCCCTCAATGAGATGGATTGATTCAGTAGTAGGATAATGGAGTAAGTTTGCCAGAGACAATGAGATTAGTACAGGACAGAGCAGGGTTTAGGGCTGTTGTACATAGAGTCGCTATGAATCTCAGGCAACTAGAGAGCACATACCAACAACAACAACAACAAAGCACAACATTTACATTTGTAATGACTCTCATCCAACCATTTAACTCATTAATAGGTCAAAATCTATCCATAACTATCCCTAGCATCTAGACTATTTACAGGACAAAGACAAACTTCCTAGTGATGTGCCATGAATATGAGAACAAAGACTGAGGCACTGTAGGAAAAACAATGAATTATGTAAAGTCTGTTCCAGGGCCACGATTTTCTTGTTTTTTTTTTCTTTTTACATCTTCCTTCTCCACAAAAATCACAAGCTCTAAGTAATTATTAAAATTTAATGAGTTTCTGTTCTAAAATGATATTAAGGAAAACAAAACCCCTGAATAAACAAATGAATCATCATCTCAAAATATCCCACCCCTTAGATTTTCTAATTCTCTTAAAAAAGAAATTTTATCTACTTTTCACTTATTTAAGTGATATGAATGATTAAGAGGCTACCTCTTCCATTGTCTTACATTCAGTTAATAAGAAACACTGACTGACTTTTTCATTAATTACTTCCAAATCCACCACTTTGCAGACCAGGTTGTGCCTAGGAATCTGGAGGACAACTACCCAGCTAACTCACTGGCAAAGATTTTCCTCCATATTTGCCCCCATTCCAAAAAAAGCTCTGATAGCGTGTGAAAATTATTAAACAATATCACTAATATCACGTACAAGCAAAATCCTGCTGTAGATTATCCAAAACAAACAGAGCAATAAATCAACAAATAACTACTAGAAATACAAGCTAGGTTTAGAAGAGGTCATAGAACTAGGGGCATCAAAGCAAATGTCAAATATATCTTGGCTGAAAGCTAAGAGTACCAGAGGAATATCTATCTGTGTTTTATTGAATATGCAAAGGCATTTAATTGTACAGGTCACAACAAATTGTGACCAATAATGAGAACGATGAGAATCCCAGAACGTCTGATTGTGCTCATCTGGAACCTATACCTAGATCAGCAAGCAGTTGACAGAACAGAGGCAGGGAACAGTGCATGACACAAACACAGGAATATGACAAGGATGTGTCTTTTTTTTTTCTTTTTGAGGGGGCATCCAGATTTGAACTGGCAAGGATGTGTCTTGTCTTCATACCTTTTCAATGTATATGTGCAACAGATCATTCAGGAAGCTGGATTTTATTAGAAGGAATATGGCATCAGGATTGGAGGAAGACTCATCAACAGTCTGCATTATGCAAATGATACAACCTTGCTCCCCGAAACTGAAGAGGACTTGAAGAACTTGCTGCAAAAGGTCAAGGACTGCAGTTTTCAATATGGATTGAAACTCAGCATCATTAATTCCAAGATTCGAACTATAGGGCCTGTTGGCAATACCATAACAGGTGAAGAAGAGATTGAGATTGTTAACAATTTCAGCTTGCTCAGATCCACAATCAACACTTTTGGCACAAGGAAATCAAAAGACCTCTCTAGAGTGCTAAAGAGCAACAATGTTATTCTAACGATTAAGGTGCACCTAATCTAGGCCTTTGGAATTGGTCTCTGTAATTGCTTTCTATGCATCAGAAAGCTGTACAATTACTAAGGATGACAGAAAAACTGATGTCTTTGAGTTGGGGTGCTAGAGAAGGGTACTGAACACACCATGGACTGCCAAGAAAACAAACATGTTTATTCTGGAGAAGATAAAACAAAGTTGCCCATTGGAGGAAAGGATTTTAAAGCTCTGTGTCACATACTTTGAGCTTAAATGTCAGGAGGGACCAGCCCTTGGAGAAAGATCTACACTTGGAACAATGGAGTGACAGAGCAAGAGAGGAAGATCCTGGAGGAAATAAATGAATTGACATCTGGGGTAATGGGAATAGGGGTGTCAGAAAAGTGAGATTGGTTCGGGGTAGGTCAGGGTTCAGAGCTATTGTGTCTAGTGGTAGGTTCACTATGATTCACTATTGACTCAATGGCACATGGCGACAACAACAACCACTTTTTTCACATCTGTGCTGATGTACCTAAATTCAGATATTCAGCCTCTGTTTTCTAAAAGAAATACCCACTCAGTTGAAATTGCACACTTTTAAATTCACTCTAATTAGAAGCCAGAAAAAGTCTCCCAACAATTATATAGCATTTAGGTGCTTCTCTGCTTCAAAAAAATCTTTATTGATTTCTTTCATAAGTTAAAAAGTTCTGAAAGCGTGTTATGATTGTCTTATCAACAAAAAAGTTCGTAGTTGGAATCAACCAGCTACTCAAGAATGGCTTCTCCAGTAAAGAGTTATGGCCTTGTAAACCCAACAGCGGGGTCACTATGAGTCAGACTCAACTGGTTGGTAATGGGGCTTTCCTGAAGTTAAAATCTTCAGCTTCCACAAAAGGTCTTTTATTAATACTCATTCAACATGTTCAGCAGAGCTTCTTCTTTGAGTTAGATTGTTTCATGGCATTCCATGATCTGTATTAAGATGGATAATTAGTTTCTTCATAGCTTGCTTAAAACTAGAGGAAAAGTAATTTTCTATCTGTATTTAATGATTAAAGAGTAGATTTTAAGGTGTATTTTTTCCATTAAAATTTGCCTGTAGTGTTAGCAATCTTTTATTCGCTCTCACAAAAGATTCATCTAGGAATGAGATCAATGGAAATAATTATACTTCACACTTCTTTAGAGAAAGTCTTCTGAGAAAGCTACTTCCTCATCAACACTCATGGGATCTTAGTGGGAGGGAAGATAGAGATAAAAGCTTCACTATTTCTTTCAGGTAAAAAGTTTTCTCAACTGTGAAGAAGTCATTGATTTTGTATAATACCTCTGCTGTACTTATAAAACGTCACTATTTTAGAAGCAGCAAAATTTCCCAATCAGTACTTGAATATCTGGGGAGAAGCAGGTGCTCTGGTAGCACAGTTGTCAGTAGAACAACTGGCTTTTCCACGGGAGAAAGATGGTTGGTTGGTCATCTATTCTACCCGGACACCTGATGGAGGGTTACGAGGAGGCAGGACAAAGTTGACAGCAGTAGGCTAAACTTTTAATCAAAACAAAACACAATAATATCTGTTAGGAAACTTAATGCCATTCTGAAGAATATCCAATTGATATTAAACTGTCAAGTAAGGCAAAATTTAAGATGCCTATTTGCTAGTCATGTATTCAAATGAACAAAAAACAAAAGCCATTGCCATTTAGCTGAGCATCCAGTGGGTTTTAAAGTTTGTGAATTACATAAAAGGAGATGACTCATCTCTCTCCCTGGGAATATCAGGTGGATTTGAACTATCAGAAAGGCCTGCCAAGATAAGCTGTGCCACCAGTACTCCTGAGCATTGCATCTCTCCTTTACCATCATTGCTGATTACTTTGTATTAATGTTTAACAAGTATCTAATCTCTGCTATGTGTCAGATCCTATGTTTTCTTCATTTATAAAGATTTTATTCTACTGTATTAACTGATCTTCTAGATCCTTTCCTATTTGTTCAACCCGTAAAGTGCTGGATAATATATGTTTTTGATTATTCTCACAAAAAACCCATTATGTGTAATATAGTAATATTACAAGCCAATAACTTTCAAAATTTCATTTGCCAAGTAATCAAATAGGGTGTATGAATAAAACAGAGAGAAGCTATTCTAAAGTTTACTCAAGTATGGCGGAATGCAGTGGGAAATGGCCAAGCTACATTTTATGCACTAAGCGCCAAGCTTGTCTACACTCCATAAAGCACTTCAGATCTCATTAAAATCAGGAGAACAATGCCAATAAGAGAAGCTAAAGCCAACTTTAGATTTTCTCTCCATTGGGTTAATTTAACTTTAAAAAAATCCACAGATCTTTAACTTTCAATTATAATACCATCTCGTGGGAAATGTAAAAAAATAAATGCTAATTCTTAGCCTAGTGATACATTTGTTATCACACATTTGTAATGTATAGATGGTCAATGTTCACATCAAAGCTTTTTAATTCTAATATGAAAATTATTTAAACATCATTCTCTGCCATTAAATGGATTTGACTCTTAACAATCTTATGAGACACAGCAAAGCATACCCCTAATTTTCCTAAAGCTAATTCTTTACAGGATAGACTGCTTCATCATTTTCACCCAGAGAGGTCTGCTGAGTTTTGGGTATTTTTTTATTTGCAAGCCCACTTCACCTGGCAGAATTATGTTCTTTGCCATTAGAAACCAGTTGGCTGTACTGTCATAAAACAGACCAATGTGTCCTTGTCAGATTGCTGCAAAGAACAACGTATATGGAAACAAATCTATTTTATCAGATGCCATTGAGGCAGCTCTGAATCACAAGGACCTTAAGTATAGCAGAACTAAACACTGTCATGCTTGCATAATCCTCACTATTGTTATCACAATTAAAACAGTTCCATCTAGAACATAATTTAATAGTTCATTGGACAGATGACTTAGAACTTGGTCTATCTCTCCCTTGTCACCTGCTTATATCAGACAACTACGAGTCTTTTCAAGTCTTGGGAAATCTCTTTTTCATAAGGTCAGTGCCTAGTGTATTTGGACCTTTGAGGGTACTATCACTTTATCAGAGTCTCATAACTAGTTAATATAATATTCTATGAACATTAATGAAAAAGTTTGATGCATCAAATATTGAAAAAATAGCTATCCTCATTCTTTATTTTTATTGTGATTTTAACAAAGGTTGACAGAAGTGTTAGGTTTTCATTCTTTCATTATTGCCCATATTTTCTCCTTCCCCCTCCTCCAGTCCACTTTGTAATACACCTCGTATTCCAGATTGTTGTCATACATAAAATATCTAATTATATAATCCTTTCAGAAACTGATGGAGGGTTATGAGGAGTCAGAACCAAGTTGACAGCAGTAGGCTAAACTTGTAATCAAAACAAAACACAGTAATATCTGTTAGAAAACTTAATGCCATTCTGAAGAATATCCAATTGACATTAAACTGTCAAGTAAGGCAAAATTTAAGATGCCTGTTTGCTAGTCATGTATTCAAATGAACAAAACACAAAAGCCACTGCCATTTAGCTGAGCATCCAGAGCTATTGTGTCTAGTGGTAGGTTCACTATGATTCACTATTGACTCAATGGCACATGGCAACAACAACAACCACTTTTTTCACATCTGTGCTGTGAAAGTACTGAAAGTACTTTCTCTCATCTGTCACAATGCAGTATTCATTATTTATACACTCTTTTCATTCTTATTTATTTTATTTGTTT
>NW_006399869.1:1339784-1354891 GCF_000299155.1 Elephantulus edwardii | reverse complement strand
GACTGAGATATTTCACTCAGTATAATGTCCTCCAGGCTCACCCATTTTGAATAATATTGCATGAGTTCCTTGTTTTTCAATGCAGCATAGTATTCAATTGTGTGAATATACCACAGCTTCTCTACCCGTTCATTTGTTGATGGGCACCTGGGTTGTTTCCAACGTCTTGCTATTGTGAACAGAGCTGCGATAAACATGGGCATGCATATATCTGCTTGGATGTCAGTTATGGTCTCTTTGGGATATATTCCCAGTAGTGGAATTGCTGGGTCAAATGGTATCTCTACTTGCAACTTTTTGAGAAAGTGCCATACCGCCTTCCACAGTGGTTGCACCATTTTACACTCCCATCAACAGTGAATAACAGTTCCAGTTTCTCCACAACCTCGCCAGCATGTGTTGCTTGCTGTTCTGTCAAATTTTGCTATTCTGACTGGAGTGAGATGATATCTCATAGTTGTTTTTCATTCTTATTTTTGAGGTGAGTAAATGGCACAAATGTATGGTAGGGATTTTAAATATAGTATCTAGAAATAGAAACATTAAATTGAAATATACCTTATTTCTTTTCAATTGCATGGATTTGAATATTTGTTTAATCTTTGTCTCAGTTTCCTAGTTTGTGAAATAGAGGTGATAGGGAGAATATTCACTCCTAAAAGAGTTGAACCATGTGGCAAAGAGTTTTAAAAGTATTGCTGTTAAGTTATATCATGTCAACTTCAAGTTGTAGCAACTTCCATTTCCAACAGATAAAAACCTTGACTGATTCTCCAACAATCTCACAATCTATGCCATACTTAAACCCATTATTGCATTTACCGTCATATCAACTCATTTTGCTGGGGGTCTTTCTCTCCTTTTCTGACCTTTGAAAGTATGATTATTCCTTTTTCTAGGAACTGACTCCTCTTCATTCCATGACCAAAGAATGTGACTAGAAGTCTTACTATCCATGCTTTTAAGGAGCACTCTCATTGCACTTCCTCCAAGAAATATTGTTGCTGCTGTTTTATTAATAGTCTCAGTATATTCACATATCATATTACCACAATTCAAAAGCAGTAATTCTTGTTGTTGTTAGATACTATCAAATCCAGCAAGAATATTAATTCTTCTTGTTGTTGTTGTTGTTGTTATGTGCCATCAAGTTGCTTGCCACTCATAGCGACCCTATGAATAAGAGCCCTAAACCCTGCTCTCTTCTGTGCCAATTATTTTGTCTCTGACACACCTACCCCCATTGTCACAGTGACTGAATCAATCCATATAATTAAAGGTCTTCTTCTCCTATGCTGGCCCTCCAATCTCCCAAGCATGATGTCCCTCTCCAAGGACTGGTGCCTTTTTGTAACATATCCAAAGTACGTCAGAATCCTTGTCTCAAAAGAGCAGCCTGGACTCACCCTCTCCAGGACAAACCTGTTTGCTCTCCTAGAAGTCCATGGTAGTTTTAACCCTCTTCTCCAGCATCATAGCTCAAAGGCATCATTTCTCTTTCTATCATCCCTAGTCATAGTCGTTGTCCAGCTCTCTGACATACATCAAGCAATTGCAAAGACTATGGCCTGGATCAGGTGCACCTTAGTCTCCAGACTGACATCATTGTTCTTCAGTACTCTGGAGAGGTCCCTGACAGCTGACTTTCTCAAATGTAATATCTCTTGTTTTCCTGGCTGGTGGTGCCACCGGTGTTGATTGTGGAGCCAACCAAACTAACACTGTTAACTATCTCAATCTCTTCACCATAATGAGTGTTGCCCTGTGATGAGAATCTTTGGTTTCTTGGTATTGAATTTCAATCCATATTGGAGGCTACAGTTCTTTATCTTCTGCAGCAAGCAGAGTTGTGTCATCTGAATAACATGTTGTTGATAAATCTTCTTCCAATTATAATGCCACATTCCTCCTCGTGCAGCCTAGCCTCCCAGATGATCTGTTCTGCATATAGATTGAAAATATATGAAGACAGAATATATTCATACTGACCAACTTTCAGATGTATATAAAGCAAGGGAAAACACCATGAGTTGGACTGAGCACATCTAAATCTTTAAACTGACATTCTTGATCTTTAGTCCTTGACAGAGGGTCTTGACAACAGATTTCTCTAAAGCAATAGCCTTGATTTCTTCACTATTACTTCCGTGGGTATTAATTGTGAATCCAAGTAAAATGAAATTTTTGACAACTTTCATCTTTCATCCTTTTATTATTAGTCTGTCATTTAGTCTAATTGTGAGGATTCCAATAGTGAAGATTTTGGCTTTGTTGTTGTTGTTGTTGAGGTTTAAGTGTTTAAAATTCCCTTAGCTTTCACCAAACAAGTTTTTGTTATCTGCACAATGCAGGCTGTTGGTGAGTCTTCCTCCAATCCTAATGGCACATCCTTTTTCAAGCAGTTTAGCTTTTCAAATTATTTGCTCAGTATAAAGATTAATAGGAGACCTGTAAATAAAGTTTACCAGCTTCTCCTCAGGAAAAAGACAATCTCCTCCCATTAAGATGATAGACACAAAACTATGAAGTGTTATAGTGCACTTGAAGAGGTAGAGTGTGTTTTTTTAATTTTTTTTAATTGCTAATGCTTATTCTTGCCTATGCTCATTATCAGTGGCTGAGTCCAAACAGGATGTTAGAGGTACTGATTTCCAGGCCAAGTTTCCTATTAGATACCAGACCACTCTGAAGAAAACAATGCTTCAGTGTTCTCTATTTGTGTTGTTTCATTTCTCTTTTTTCTCCTCTTTAATTTTGTAGAATTAAGGAAAAATAAGAAAACTAGCAACTACTCATCAAGGAAATGACAATCTTCTGCTCACTATTCAATAGTCCTATCTAATTTGACTCAAGTTTTAGTAGGAAAACAAATTTGTTTTCATATTTACCAGCTGGGTTTGAACAGAAGAACATATGGGAAAAAATAAACTGCAGGCACGTGGTCTAGAAAATCAGCGTGGTCTTGAAAATCTAAGATAAGGGAAGAGTGCTTCCCACACTGGGCAATAAGACTTGAAGCAAGCGAGACTTGAGGCAACGACTAAGGTGAACAAGACTTGAGGGAGACCCTGGTAGCAAGACCTTGATGATGATGATGTAGAGACTGTGGCATTGTTGTGGACTAACTGTGGCAAAGGGTAACCAGAGGAGCCCTGAGATAAAGGCCACCGTTAAAGATTTTTTGCTGTTCTTGCCTGATACTTGAAGGAGAAGCTTACTTATAACTGCTCTGAGGCAAACCTTGCTGGATGATTTGGGCTTGATTATGAAACTAAAACCAGCGCCTGGACTATTGAATAGCTATTCCTTAGGACTGTTAGATAAACATGGATTTCTCCTGTAAGATATTTTCCCTCCCTGAATCTCCAGTTTATTTCCTAATAAACCCATTTTCAGTACCACAACTGTGAGTCTTTGCGTCAACAATAAACAAACCCTTTGCTGCTGGTGGGACTCTGGAGGCACCATGGGGCCAGGCTATGAACTTTTTTATGTGCTTTCTGCTCTGGGGCTGTGAGGGACTGTGCTATTATTTCTCCCTCTGGCCCTTTCTAAGAGGCACTCTTGGTCCTGTGCCCCCATGCCTGGTATTCCCCTCTTTAGACAGGACTTTTTATTTGAAAATTAGTACTAATATTGTGTTTTAATAAGAAAACAACAACAACAACAACAAAACTGTATTAAAATATTTTAATTAAAATTATTTTATGTACATTTTAAATGTGCATAGGGTCTTTGGAGAGGGACGTCATGCTTGGGAGGGTGGAGGGACGGCGCAGGAGGGGAAGACCCTCTATGAGATGAATTGATTCGGTGACTGGGGTAATCGGGATAGGTGTGTCAGGGGCAGTGCGATTGGCCCAGGATAGAGCAGGGTTTAGGGCTGTTGTACATAGGGTCATTACGAGTCGCAGACAACTCGACGGCACATAACAACAACAACAGTGTAGTACAGAGATCCTAAGTAGAATTTATGTAAATAACATGAAAGACTCAGAAAATAACTAGGAAGTGTGATAACATAATTTATAAAAAATATATAATCATAGAAGTAGGAACGATATTTGACACATTTTATATATTCCTAATAAAACTGCCTTTGACTGTGTGGATCACAAAAAACTATGGCTAATATTGAGATAAACGAAAATCCCAGAATACTTAATTATGCTCATATGATATCTATGCCTAAATCAAGAAGCTGCTGTCCAAATAGAGCAAGGAAATACTGCATAGTTTAAAACCAGGAAGAATGTGTTTCAAGAATGCATCCTTTCTCCATACCTATCCAAACTGTTTTCTGAGCAAGCAATTTGTAGGTGGACTCTATGAAGAGGAATGCGGCATCAAGATCACAAGAAAACTCATCAACAACGTGTGTTATGCTAATGAAATAACCTTGGTTGCCGAAAGTGAAGACACTTGAAGCACTTGCTGCAGAAGAACAAGAACTACAGCCTTCAGTACAGGTCCTCACCACTGGGCCAAAAGCCATCATGATAGAGAAAGGATTGACGCTGTCAATGATTTTGTCTTGATTGGATCAACAATCAACACTGTTGGCACTAACAGTCAGGAAGTGAGATCAGGAAATGCATTGCATTGGGCAAGTTTGTTGTCAGGGCCCTCTCTAAAAGATTTAACAACAATGTTCTCAATTTGAAGACTAAGGTGTGCTTAATTCAGGCTGTAGTCTTTCTAATCACTTGTTTCTTGCTTCTAGGCCATACGCACTGCCAATCAAAAAGTATATGGTTCAAATTCACCAGCTGTTCTGTAGAATTGTAAAATGGGCAACCTTCTTCCCTGAAATTAAAATTCCAAATAAAATTGGAATTACCCAGAGAACTATAAATTATTTGACAATGACTTGAAGTTCCCGGTACCTCTTATTAGATAAGAAAATTAAGTCATTTTGCATAAATAATTGTTGTTGCTCTTATTCTGTGCAGTCGAGTTACTCATGGCAACACTATGAACAACATCTCTGAAGCCTGGCCTATCCTTAGCCAATTTCATCATCTCCAATACACTCAATCCCACTTTTCTAAACATTGTGTCAATCTACCTCATCCTCAGTCTTCCTCTCCTGCACTGTCCCTCCACCCTTCCAAGCACAGGTGCCCAAAGTATGTAAGACAGAACTTTAAAATCCTTGGATCCTAGAAGCAGCTTAGTTTCACCCTCTCCAGTACTGACTGATTTGTTCTCTTGGCAGTCCATGCTATGTTCAACACTCCTCTCCAGCACCACAGCTCAAAGGCATTGATTCCTTTTTATTGTCCTTAGTAATTTTACGGCTCTTAGATGCATAGCAAGCAATTGCGAAGACCATGGCCTATATCAGGCACACATTTAGTCTCCAGACTGACATCTTTGCTCTTTAGTTCTGAGGTGTCCCTGATGAACTTCAGGGTATTGATATAATAAAAGTATTTTGTAGCTTGAAAATGCAAGAGACTCTAGTGTTTAAAAAAAAATGTAAAGTGCATAAGATAATTGACTATACAAGTTTGCCATATAATAATGATGAGCTGAAATCAATATTCTCTATTAACAATAAGTAATATGAAAAACAAGTGAGAAAAAAATACTTACAAAGACAAAAAAATTATGTAATCCTTAGAAATAACTTTAACAAGAAGAGCTCAGGATCAATAAATAAGCTAAAACAAAATGAAATAAAAATGCATTCTACTGTTCACATAATTTGTATATAAGAAGTATAATTTGAGTATAAATGTATTACAACTCTAGTTAAAATATACACAGTTTAATTGAATACAATTATACTGGCAATCATACCAAAATTAAATTACCAAGAAGGTCCAAAAATAGTACAAGAAGGAAAAATATTGAAAAGGATGAAAAAGTTTGCAAGATAATACAAATAGCATAATCATATTTATAAGTCCCTAGCAAAGGAATATATAATTAGTGGAACTTAACATTAAAAGTGTATATAGTGTCTCTCCTTGGAAGCTAGGATTTTGAAACTCTTTTTTTGGGCAAGTGATCAGGAGAGACTTGTCTTGAAGAACATTATAGAGCAACAGTACAGGAGAGGAAAACCCCAGATGAGATGGATTGATACAGTATCTGAGATAAAGAGGTTGGTGTGTTGGAATTAATGAGACTGGCTCAGGATAGAGTAGGATTCAGAGCTGCTGAACATAGGGTCACATCACAGGCGACTCAACAGCACATAATAACAAAACTATACTATATTTGTTGTTTTTTATTTAAACCTCTTGTTTGGACTCAATAAGATCTCCGGGAGGGCCTTTGTATTTAAAGGTCAGTTGTTATTATATTTTGGAGGAACATTCTTGTAAGTAATACAACACTTTTCTGTCAATATGCTGTACTGAGGTAACCTGGGGTTGCTATGCTGCTGAACCTTGTGCCATTGGGGTGTCAAATGCCAAATGGTTACCCATGGAGGACAATGTTTGGTGGAACTCAAAGTTTAAGACAGCTTTGGAAGCCGGACCGGCATTCGCTTCCTAAACCACATGGCTCTGGAAACTTTATGAACTTTGCCAAATGATTATAGTTATAAAAAGGCTTCAGACCTTTTGCTCATAAAGTCACTGTGAGTTGCGCTTGTCTCAAAGGCAATCAAAAACAGCAGTAAATATATGAGTTTAATCCATTATAGATCTTGTATATTTATACAAAAATTTATTTAAGAGAAAAGTTATAGTTCAATAGTTTGTTGGTTGTTTTTTTTTAAATAATGGTTCAATTATAAGTAGTGTCAGACTAACTACACACATAAATGTTAAGTTGAATTCCTTTTTTGTTCCATTGGTCTAGTAGCATAGCTCATAGGGAATTGCTCTGCTAACCAAAAAGGCAACATGCTCTCTGGCAAGCCCAACCCACAAGTGGTTCTGAGGAAGAAAGATGGATAATTTCCTCCTCTGTGATGTATAGCTTCCAAAAATCCACTGGAGAGTCTCCCAAATCAATTCCAACTCAATGGCAAAGAGTTTGATTTTTATTTTACTCCATATATTAATTGCAACATAAACATTTTTTGTAATTGTAAATTGCCTTGAAAGGGATTGTTAATCTTTCTTCTGCAGATCTGCCAATAGATTTGAGCTATCAGAGAGGTGCTTAAGTGAACAGAGCTCTCTATTTTATCTATATGCAAAAATTTAATTTTACTATTTAAAAATACAGTAATTTTTTTAAAATTACTGTTAAAAATTATTTAAAAGCTGAAGGAAATGGGAGGAATCTGAATGAAAAGACAAGATAATGATGGACAAGGTCCAATAATGATTAATTTTATAAAATATAATGCTTGAGAAAGCTAGCGAACAATCACTTGACCAACTGACTGGAAGAGATCTATATTTATTCCCATTCCATTAATATCACATGCAAGCAAGATTTTGCTGAGGATTATCGAAAATCGACTGGAACAGCACATCAACTGAGAACTACCAGAAGTGCAGGCTGGGTATAGACAGGGTCATGGTACTTGGAATATTGCAGCTAATGTTAGATGGATCTTGGCTGAAAGCAAGGAGTACCAGAACAATGTCTATCTTTGTTTCCTTGATTATGCAAAGGCATTCAACTGAGTGGATCATAACAAACTGGCTGACTCTGGGAAGAATGGGAATCCCAGAACACTTGATTGTGCTAATGCAAAACCTATACTTGGACCAGGAGGCAGTTGTCAGAACAGAGCAAGGAAACACTGTGTGGTTCAAAATCGGGAAGGGTGCATGC
Source organism: Elephantulus edwardii (assembly GCF_000299155.1). NCBI lineage: Eukaryota > Metazoa > Chordata > Mammalia > Macroscelidea > Macroscelididae > Elephantulus > Elephantulus edwardii. The sequence goes on along the minus strand of NW_006399869.1, from coordinate 1,347,142 downwards.
CAGGGCTGTATCCTGACTCCATACCTTTTCAATCTTTATGCAGAACAGGTTATCCAGGAGGCTGGGCTCTTTGAGGAGAAATGTGGCATCAGAATTGCAGGAAGACTCATCAACAGTCTGCGTTATGCAGATGACACGAACTTGCTGGCTGAAACTGAGGAGGACATGAGGCACCTACTGTGAAAGGTCAGGGACTGCAGTCTTCAGTATGTATTGAGACTCTATATCAAAAAAGACAAAGATTCTCACCACTGAGCCGATTGGCAGTGTCATAATGGAAGAGAAAGAGATTTAGATTGTTTACAGTTTTAGTTTGCTTGGTTCCACAGTCAACACTTTTGGCACCAGCAGCCAGGAAATTAAAAGACATATTGCAATGGAAAGGTATGTGGTTAGAGACCTCTGTAAAGTGTTGAAGTGCAAAGATGTCAGTCTGGAGACTAAGGTGAGCCTGAAACATATCATGGTCTTTGCAATCACTTGCTTTAAATTGGAAAGATGGACAATGACTAAGGATGATAGAAGGAGAATTGATGCCTTTGAGCTGTGGTGTTGGAGAAAAGTATTGAATATGCCATGGACTGCTAGGAAAACAAACAGATTTGTTCTGGAGAGGGTGAAGCGAGTCTGCTCCTTGGAAGCAAGATTCTGAAGCTTCATCTGACATACTTTGGACATGTTTCAAGGAGGGACCAGGCCTTGGAGAGGGATGTCATGCTTGGGAGGATGGAGGGACAGCACAGGAAAGGAAGACCCTTGATAAGATGGATTGATTCAGTAAATGGTGTAATGGGGGTAGGTGTGTAAGAGATGGTGAGATTCGCACAGGATTTGTCAGAGTTTAGGCCTGTTGTAGAGAGGGTCACTATGAGTCGCAAGCGACTCAAGGGCACATAACAACAACAATGCTCGAATTCACAATATGAATGAAGAACAGTGTGAAACACAATGTATATAAACTTTGTAAGAAAACCAATATATAAAAAAATTCTTTACAAAATTAAACACAATATATATGAACTTTGTAAGCAAATAAATAAATGAAAACCAAAATTTCATTACAAACCACTCTAAAGAAATCATATACAGATACTTTTTTTTAAATTTTATTTTTAGCTCTGATGGTCTAGGGGTAAGAAACTGCACTGTAGTCCCAAAGGCATACAGTTCAAATCTACCATCTGTCACAAGGAAATAAGATGCTCACTATTTCAAGTACAGTAAACCTAAAATGCATAAAGATATTACAAACTAATTTCACATTTTATTCACATAAAAATGCAAAACAAATAGCCAATATTACCAATGATGATTTTTCAAAGTATATATAAAATAGAGGTAGGTAATATATAACCAACATTTACAATCATCTGGTTGACTCCAACTAATGTCATTTCTTACGTGTTACAGTAAACTATGCTCCAAATAATTATTCTTATGGACCATTTTTTTGGAAGTAAATCACCTTTCTTCTGAGGCACCTATGATTTCATAAGGACCTATTTTTCCCATCCAAGCTCACTATGATAATTTGTTTTCAACACTTAGGTTGTTGTTGTAGAAACCTTGTAGTTTATCATCATTCATAACAACCTGTGAATGACAAATCAGAGCCTTGTCCCAGCCTGCATCATCCTCACTATCCTGGATATGCTCAGGAAATAAAGCAGATGAGTGCTGATTCTTGAGGCTGGGACGCATGGTATTTAACCACCATTGCAATCCCAAAGACACACAGTTTGCATCCACAAACTGCTCCATGGTAGAAGGATGGGCAGTCTCCTCTTATGAGCTTTACTGCCTCTGAAAAGCCACTGTAGGATCAGCCATGAGTCAGTTCCAAGTTGTCGGCACATAACAACAACAATCCTCTCTACTATTGTGTGTTTGATATTTTGCATGACAAAGATAAATTACAGTATAACTATTGTATCATAAAAAGCACATATGTTACTTATATCTGCAATCCTTCCTTCTGTTAGTTTGACGTACTGTAGTAGCTTGCACATTGCTATAATACTAGAAGTGATGCTACCATTATTTCAAATACTTACGAGGTTACTTATGTTGGTATATTTCAGTGGAGTACCCAGACACTAATACATTATGGGGAAGACAGGCCTGAAGATCTACATCCAAAAACTTGTCCAAGAAAAAAATCTTATGGATCACAATAAGACATTGTCTGACACAGGACCGAAATATAAACCTCCTAGGTTGGAAGGCATTACCATGGAAACAACAGAGGCTGCAACAATAAATTAAGCATACTGGGGATCTCAAAGAGAATTCACACTGTGTACACACACACACACACACACACACACACACACACACACACAGGCACACACTCACCTGTGTTCTATCATCCATCAAGCACGCTGAATGTAGTATTTGATAAAAAACCAAAAACCAAACCACCACCACCCCCAAAAAACCCTCTTTCCACACAAAACAGTTGTGGAAAGTACAGTGTAATTGTTCAAAAGGAGTTAATAAATTTGCATTCTGTACACTGAGAGACATTAGAATCAAGCCCATGAATACAAAATGCTGAGACAGAAGTTTCACAGCTGCAAAAAGGAATGGCTGTCTAACCAGACCACAGGGAAAGGAATAGCTTGTCTTCTTGATGGAGACTAAGCAACCACATTGATTATTCTGAGGATTGTCAATATGCATATGCCAGAATGACAGTCCTCATCAAACTGTAGTGTTCAGTACACAGCAGGAAACAGTGTTGTAACCGTAAAGTAGCAGTGATATTTGGTTCAAGGGAAAGGAGGAAGAACTGAATATTGACCAAAGGATAATACACAGTATCAATTTTAAAATACTTTATTAAACTTTAAGGACTCAGAGGTTGTTACTAGCAATTTTTTTTCTCATTAAAAATCCATCTCTTTCCTCTAACATTTTACAGTACACATTGTTATTGTGTAATGTCAAGTTGGAACTGACCCAGTTGACCCTACAGCAAGTTTTGAGAAGGAGTAATATAGGTAGCTCTGGTGGCTTAATGTTAAGAAATTACACTGAGATCCCAAGATCACATGGTTTGAAGCCACCAGCTGTTCTATGGAAGAAGGGTGGGCAGTCTCCTCCAGTGCATGTGAAATCAATGACACTGTTCTGTAGTTTCCACACTCAGTTGGGTCACCTTTCTTTGGAATGGAAACAAATATAGATCTCTTCCAGTCAGTTGGCCAAGTGGTTGTTCTCCAGATTTCTTGGCACTCTTTTCTTTTAAAGCTAATAGACTTTTTCTCCTCTTATTTTATATTGGTTTGCTTACAGTTTGTATACATTGTTTTTCACACTAAATCTTCCTCTTTCCTTTGTCCACCCCTACCTCCATCCATCAAATTGTGCAATCCCATGATTAAGCGCACACCCATCCTCACCTCTCTGCTCCCCAGTCCCTTCCTTGGATCCTCACACTTGGTCTACAATAATGATCTTATATAGTATTTGTTTTTATGAGACTGAGTTCACTTAGCTGAATGCTCTCCAGTCCCTCCCAAATTAGGTAATAATTTATAAAATTATTGCTCCTGTGTGCTGCGTACTATCCCATTGTGTGAATGTACCATACTTTCTCAATCCATTCCATTGTGATTGGACATTTGAGATGTTTCTGTGTTCTTGCATAGTGAATAATGCTCCTATGAATATTGATGTACAAGTCTCTGTTTGTGCCTCAGATCTCATTTTTCTCAGGGTATATTCTAAGTAGTGAAATATCTGAGTCATATGGAATTTCTATGTCCAGCTTTTTGAGGAAACGCCAAACCGTCTTCCAGTATTCCTATCTTGCCACATCCTCTCCAATGTTTATTACTTGTTGCCTTCCTAAATGCTACCATTGCTACTGGGGAAGGTTGAAAGATCATTGAGCTTTTTAATTGCATCTCTTACTGTCAGTGATGTTGTATCTGTTGGGCATCCAAATGTGAAAAGTCTTTTCATGACATAAACACCATATTCCAAAATAAAGATACAATTCTATTTTAAGAGCACTCTCACAGTAAAATTTGTTGTTGTTATGTACCATCAAGTCACTTGTGACTCAGTGACCCTATGTAAAACAGCCAGAAACCTGCTCTATCCTGTGCGAACTCTGTTTCCGACACATCTTCCCTCATTACCCTAGTCACTGTATCAATCCATCTCATTGATAGTCTCCATTCTTTCTCTGTCCCTCCACCCTTCTAAGCATGATGTCCCTCTTCAAGCACGGACCAGTTCCTCCTTGCAACATGCCCAAAGTATGTCAGATGAAGCCTCAGAATCCTTGCCTGCCCTTGGAGGAGACTGGCTTCACCTCCTCAGGATGACCCTGTTTGTTCTCCTGGCAGTCTATGGTATATTCCACACTCTTCTCCAGCATGACAGCTCAAATGCAACACTTCTTTTTCTATCATCTCCAGCTCTTTGATGTATATCAAAGACTACGACCTGGATCAGGCACACATTAATCTCCAGACTGATGTTGTTACTCATCAGTATTTTGGAGAAATACCTGGCAAGTGACTTTCCCAATGCAATTCATCTCTTTATTTCCTGCCTGCTGGTATCAAGAGTGTTGATTGTGGGGCCAAGCAAACTAAAGCTGTCAACAATTTCAATCTCTTCACCATCCATCATTACTCTGTTAATTGGCCCAGTGGGGAGAATCTTCGTTTTCTTGATGTTGAGCTTCAATCCATATTGAAGGCTGCAATCTTTGATCTTCAGCAGGAAGTGACACAGGCCCTCCTCTGTTTCACTAAGAAGAGCTGTGTCAACTGCATAATTCAGGTTGTTGATGAATCTTCCTCCAATCCTGATGCCACATTACATGTCATACAACCCAGCCTCCCAGATGGTCTTAAAACAACGTCTGAGCTAGAGCCCGTGCTGATGAAGGGACAAGTTCAAGCTGCTCTGAAAGAATTGGCAAAAAAGAAGGCCCCAGGAATTGGCGGCATACCAACTGACATATTTGAACAAACAGATGTGCTAGATGTCCAAGATGAGCTCACTAAGTTGTGCCAAGAAATCTGGAAGACAACTACCCGGCCACCTGACTGGAAGAGATCTATATTTGTTGCCATTACAAAGAAAGGTGGCCTGACAGTGCAGAAATTATTGAACAATATCATTGATACCACATGCAAGCAAGATTCTGCTGAAAATTATCCAAAAAACAACAGAAGTAGCACATCAACAGAGAAGTGCCAGACTTGAAGTCTGGGTTTAGAAGAGACCATGATACTAAGTGTATTATAGTTAATGTTAGATGGATTTTGACTGAAAGCAAGGAGTACCAGAAGAATGTCTGTGTTGCATTGACTATGCAAAAGTGTTTGACTGTGTGGATCACAATAAACTGTGGCTTACTCTGAGAAGAATGGAAATCCCAGGACACTTAAGTGTCTTATGTGAAACCTATACTTGGATCAGGTGACAGTCATCAGAACTGAGCAAGGAAACATTGTATGGCACAAAATCAGGGAGAGTGTATGCCAGGGACGTTCTGACTTTTCAATCTATATGCTTTTACTATTGGTGTTTGTTATGTGCCATTGAGTCACCTGTGACTCATAGTGACCATATGTACAACAGCCCTAAACCCTGCTCTATCTCGTGTCAGTCTTATTGTCTCTGACACACCCACCCCATTACCCAAGTCACTAAATCAATCCATCTCATTGAGGGTCTTCCTCTCTTGCACTGTCCCTTCACCCTCCCAAGCATAACATCCCTCTGCAAGGACAGGTCCCTCCTTCGATCATGTCTAAAGTAAGTCAGACAAAGCTTCAGAATCCTGGGCTCCAAGGAGAGCCTGGTCTCTCTAGGACAAACTTGTTTATTCACTTAGCAGCCCATGTGTAGTCAATACTCTTCTCCTGCACCACAGCTCAAAGGCATCAATTCTCCTTTTACCATCCCTATTCATTGTCCAGCTTTCTGATGCATAGCAAGTAATTGCCAAGACCATGGCTTGGATCTGGCACACTTTAGTCTGCAGACTGATAGCATTGCTCTTCAATAATTTGGAGAGGTCTCTGACAGCACACTTTTCCAACGTAATTCATCTCTTGATTTCCTAGGTGCTGATACCAAGAGTGTTGATTGTGAAGCAAAGCAAACTAAAACTGCTAACAATTTCAATCTCTTCACTATCCATCATGATGATGTCAACTGACCCAGTGGTGAGAATCTTTGTTTTCTTGATGTTGAAGGCTGCAGTTCTTGACCTTCCAGAACAAGCATTTCAGATCCTCCTCTGTTTCAGCAAGCAGGGTTGTGTCATCTGCATAACACATATTATTGATGAAGTCTTCCTCTAATCCTGATGCTACATTTCTCCTCATAGAGCCCAGCCTCCCAGATAATCTGTTCTGCATATAGATTGAAAATGTATGGATATAGAACACATCCCTGACATACACCCTCCTCAATTTTTTATTGATATTTTGATGAAAGATTATAGAGAATTTTATTTCCATTCATTCATTGTTGCAAATTTTCCTCCTTCCCAGTTCACTTTTCTCTTGAAAGGAAAAAAAAAATTCTTCATTGTTATATAATCCACCCCCACCCCATCCCAGTCCACTTTACTATGCAGCTCCTACTCTGGACCTTGTGTCATGCAAACAATACCCAATCATATATCTCCTTTAAACTGTTCTTTCCCTCATCTGTTTCAATGCAGTGTACATTATTTATCCCCTCTTTTCCTAGTTTACCCCAAACCCATTTGTCAGTTCTGTTTTACAACAGTGGCATCATACAGTATTTGTCCTTTTGTGACTGAGATATTTTACTCTCTATAATGTCCTCCATGATCACCCATTTGCATAATACTTCATGAGTTCCTTGTTTTTTTCAATACTGCATAGTATTCCATTATGCGAATACACCACAGCTTCTCTAGCTATTTGTTTGTTGATGGGCACTTGAGTTGCTTCCAACTCTTTACATTGTGAACAAAGCAACCAGAACTGCCACCCTTCCCAGATTTGAACTATGCAGTGTTTCTTTGCTCTGATCTAATGACTGCCTCCTGGTCCAAGTATGTTTCACATAAACACAATCAAGTGTTCTGGGTTTCTCACTCTTCTCAGAGTCATCCACAGTTTGTTATGACCCACACAGTCAAATGCCTTTGCATAGTCAATGAAATACAGATAGTAAAAAATTAATTTTCTTCAAGGATAAAATTATTAATATTATAAATATGAGCCTCCTTTCTTCTTACTCTTTTATGGTAGGTCTGGAAGGCAGCTTTTCCAAAATTATTACAATTTTCATTTTCTGCTGGGCAAGAGAGGCATATTATGTAGAATATATATACACATACACATGAGATA
>NW_006399869.1:1325376-1339684 GCF_000299155.1 Elephantulus edwardii | reverse complement strand
ATATATATTGAAAATACACACAGAAAAGCACAGATAGGCACAGACACACAGACACACACAGACACACACAGATATATACACACAGACACAGTTGTTGTTGATTGCCTTTGCATGAATCAAAGGGACCCTATGAACAAAAGGCCTGAAGCCCCTCTACAACTACCAAAATTTATCAAAGTTCATAGAGTTTCTGGAGGCATGTTATTTAGGAAGTGGATGCCACTCCTGCTTCCAAACCTGTCATAGTATATTTATTATTATTATCATTATTATTATTTGCCTTTGAGTCACCTGTGATGTATAGCGACCCTATGTACAGCAGCTCTGAATCCTTCCCTGTCCTGAGTCAGTCTCACTAATTCCAACACACCAATCCCTATTGTCCCAGTTACTGTTATCAATTAATCTCATCTGGGGTCTTCCACTCCTATGTTGTTCATCCACCCTTCCGAGCATGATGTCCTTCTCCAAGGATCAATCTCTTCCTCGCCATGTGCTCGAAGTAAGTGAGGCAGAGCATCAAATCCTAGCCTCCAAGGAAAGTCTTTGTTTCACTCTCTTCAAGACAGACCTTTTTGATTTTTTGGCAGTCCATGGTGTGTTCAAGACTCTTCTCCAGCACCACAACTCGGTGGCATCGATTCTTCTTCTGTCATCCCTAGTCATTGTCCAACTCTCTGAAGCATAATTTTTTTTTTCCCAAAAACTTCAACTCTCATTGCTGTTCTGTCAGAAACTACTCAGCCTTCACTAGGTTTTAGGGAAGTTGTAAATTACATGGGAAGATATTGTCCATATTTCTCCCTCAAAGTAAACTAGAATAAAGTTGTTCAATTTCGTTTTCTTTGATTTTGCTTCTCAGCCCTTTTCAGTATTAAAATGAAGGATTTCTCTTAATGAGATAAAACTTGAACATCTATATCAACACTTTTTTATATTATCTGAGTAAAAACAATTGAACTTCTTGATAAAAAGTAGGCTTATTGAAGATTTAGAAAATCTTACTGACTAAAAATTAAAACTCAAACTAACTGCCTGTCAAGTCAGAACCAACTCAAATTGGGCCCTCCATTGGGTTTCCAAGGCTTTCAAATGACTCTTAAAACAAACAAACAAAAGCACCAAGACAATTTAACAAGCAAGCAAAACATCAAACCCAACTCAGTGTCATTAAACTTGAACCAACGTATAACTAACCCTCCAGCAGATTTTCTGAGGCTTTAAATCTAACAAGAGATTACCTATTTTTTTTTTCCTCCTGAGGAGCCATTGATCAATTTGAAGGCAAGGTTTTAGGTTATCAGCACAAATCCCTACAGACTATGCCATATAAAAGAATGAAGCTTATAACCCATTTTTCTTCTAGATCTGCTACTTAAGTATCGATTGTATCAAAATCTCTGGTCATCTCTTGATACACTTTCAGAAACAGGTTTAACAATAACAAGCAATCCATCCATCCTAAATTGACCTACCTAGACACAAGACATAGCAGTATTTAAAAGGTTTTGTTCTTCAAAACCTGTCTATTTATGAGTTCATTATATCATCCCTTGATAAACACTAAGTATTTTTCAAATATTTACACCATGCTAGGGATCAAATCTATAATCAATAGGTCACAAATTTATACTATTTCTATAATTTGATACTATGATCATGGACTTATTTTTATACTTTATTTTGAATTACTATAATATGAAAATATTAACTTCAGCTCTAGCTACCCTATCAAATAGTTTTCGATATTTTGTCATCTGGTGTCATGTGTTCCTTAAGCTATTTATGTTTTCTCCTGGTTCATCAAACATTAAAACCGGATAATACACTACAAACACTAGGAGTTCTTTCTAGGTGATAAATGCTCATAAAGCATCTTGGAATAGGAAGATTATTCACAGTGCTTCAATTAGCAATTGAATAAGATTAAACATTTATGTGAAGTATATTTTTTAACAATAATGTAATTTTATAAGACCAAGGAATTGGTTGCTTCTGGGCCAAATTCAACATCAGGGCTAAGAGCTGAGATGGCAAATGTGCAGCCCGTGACTACACATCCCCTTGGGTATCACAACTGAGACTTTGTTCTCATTAGCTCTGAGTAAATCAGCTAAAGAGACCAAACAGATAATACCCTAGTATATCAGCATATAGAAAATGAGTCTCTGAGGAGCTGAGCTCACATAATAAAGAAACTAAAAAATACTAAGATAACTAATTTTTTATTCTACAAATGTATAAAAAGTCAAATATTATTAAATTATAGAGTCATCAACAAGGCAACCCATTATACTTTTAAAAGAATATATGATTTCTTTTTCTCTACAATTAGTTACATTTACAAGAACATAATCTGAACTGCAATGTCAAAATATATGTAACCTTCAAAGTATTCATCTATTGACTAGGCTGTTAGTGTCAAGAAACCTGGACCTCATTTTTTTTCTTTGAGGTTTCTTACACACAGAGCCTAATACTGAATGATCCTGAAAAGTGTTATTGATGTTCCCACAAGACTGCATATTTGTACATATGAATAACTTAAATGCATGCACTAACACATAAAAAATACCTAGTATTTTCAGTTTAGAAATTATGATAAATAATCACTTTCTTATACAGTAAGTACTAAGCAGTAGAACTTGAAATAGGCTTAAGGAATTGCTGAATGAAAATAAATATGTTAAGAGCTGTGTACATTATGATGTTCTTCAAATCACCTGTATGAATCAAATCATGTCAAAAATATTGTTTCCCTTTTGTTAGACTCATGTATTAGCATTACATTAGTATTACAGTTTTTAGGTTTTATTCTTCCTTAAATTAAAAAGTGGAAGTCTCCTTCATCTAAGTGTTTGGTGGGCTCAGACAGACTTTTTTAGATCCAGTTACTTCCCAAACGCTGTTAGGTGAGTGAGACATACAATATGCTCTCAAAAAAAAAGTGAAAGGGTAAATGAAAAGTAACCAAAAGTAAATTGTAAGAAACCACTTGGTTTTTAAATAAGTTGAATAAAGAAATGTGCCTTCTGCTACAAAGCTCCTCCTAAATATATTTATTTCATTTTATCCATCACAATTTAGAACTAGTTATGACACATTTTATGTATGTTTCTGAAAATGCTAATGAACTAGGACTGCCTCTAGGAATTTTCAAGGCTGAGAAATGGCTTGCAGAACTACAACAGTAAAGAGTCAGAAACATTTCTTTGCCAGAAACAAGAATATCTTTCAGACAAAGCAGTCAGATGTTGTTCTCTGGTATAGAGTCCTTTTTAGGGTCCTGCTCTACTTCCTGTGTTATGTGTAATTTATTTCCTTTGACCTTTCTTAGATACTCCTGGCACCAGCTGTCAAGAAACCAAGACAAATGGCACTGGGAAAATCTGCTGTCAGGCTTCTCTCCAGAGTGCTGAAAAGCAATGATGTCAGTCTAGAAACTAAGGTGCACCTAATCCAGGCCATCGTTTTTGCCATTCCTTATGTGTCAGAGAGCTGGATAATTACTAAAGATGACAGAAGAAGAAGCGATACATTTGAGTTGTGGTGTTGGAGAAGAGTCTATAACATACCATGGACTGCCAAGAAAACAAATAAGTCTGTCTTGGAGAGGATGAAATCAAATTTCTCCTTGGAGGCTAGGATTCTGAAGCTCTATCTCACATGTTTTGGGCAAATGGACAGGAGGGATTGGCCCTTGGAGAAGTATCTCATGCTTGGAAGGGTAGAGGGACGACACAAGAGAGGAAGACACCAATGCGATGGGCTGATAGAATACCTGGGGAATGAGGTTAGGTGTATTGGATTCAGTGAGACTGGCAAAGGACAGGATAGGCTTCACATCGCTGTATATCAACAATTAGTTTGTAATATCTAGAAAAGATTTATCCTGATCCCAGAAAAAAGATTGATTATCCATTATTGGTCTCTATCTTTCCTCTTTGAAAAGTGAAGAATATGAATATTACTGTATTCTTAGTTCAAAAAATAAAATATTTAATGAAACTCTAAATAGCTACTGGGTGGAAAAGAATAAGTAAAATTTGTATTTATGCATCTTGTCATCACTAAGGAGTTTCTATATAGTTTGTGAACATTAATTTAGAGATAGTTGTATAAACTATATTTAGGAAGAAAAATGCTCAAAGGATCAGAACAAAGATAGCACTTTTGTGTTAATTAAGATAAATTGAAAGTATTTATATCAATGTATACATTTCCCTTTCAGCCATACACTATATTTGTTCCTAGGTTTTGTTAGATTTTTTTCTAAGTTATTTTGAGAATGGTGAAATTTTACGAAAAACATAAAAAAGAGGAATTGAATACATTCCATTTGCCTTTATGTCTTAAAAAGAATGATAATCTGATGTGTTTGCAATTTCCTGGAAATAAGTAGAAGAGAAAAACATAAACATCTGAACATTTTGTTTAGTAACTGACATCAAGAGAACCCGGTTGACTTTATTTGTAGGCAATCAGTCTTACTTAAATGCATGTAACATTCTCAACAGCCCAGAGTACATTTCACTCAGTGTTGATCTATAAAACTGCATTTAATTCATTAATAAGTTATAGCTGGTGATCTACATTGATCTTTTCCTTGCACTGAGAAATATAAAATAATCTTCACTTCTTATAAATATCCACTTACAAAAATATATACACACACACACACACACATACGTACATATATGAATATATGTATGTATGTGTGTATATGTATATGTGTGTGTGTGTGTGTGTATATATATATATATATATAGAGAGAGAGAGAGAGAGAGAGTAAATAAATAGTTATAGCAATCTAATACTAAAAATATATGAGATCAAAATAATTAGAGTTGTATTACAAGATATTGGAAACAAGAGTGGCAACTTCTTCCTGAATAACATGCCTCCAGAAACTCTGTGAACTTTGATAATGTTGATAGTTGCAGAGGGGCTTCAAGCCTTTTGTTCATAGGGTCTCAATGAGTCATGGTCAACTCGAAGGCAATCAATAACAATAACAAGATTAGGGATGCTCTGTGACTTGACACATATTTATGAATTTTCTCAAAATAATTCCTTAAGCTCCTGCTATACTGCACACACTTATCTGGATACTAGGTATATTGTAAATAATTAGTCAAACAAGGTATCTGCTTTAAAGTGTCTGATAATTTAGAAAATACAGTGGTTCAAGTCCACCTGCTATGATATCGGAGAAAGAGGAAGCATTCTACTCACAAAAGATCACAATCTTGGATAAGCTTTTTCAAGTAATCTACAATATAAGATTATACTGGTAATTTGACAGTGTTCTTTTGACAGATCCAAATGTTAGACAGACATAAGCTCTCATTGTCATCGAGTCAGAAGGAACTCACAGCTGATCCTCCATTGAGTTTCCAAGACTGTAAATAGCACCATCTTTCTTTGAAAGAGCAGATGGTAGATTTGAATAATCAGAGAGAGATTATCTTTGGGTTAGAAGTGAACTCTGCCAACTATGCCATTGAGCTCTCTAACAAAACCGAGGAGAATATTCTTTTTTTTTTTTTTTAGCTTCCACCAGGATTAAAGAATTGTATTAGTTAAAAAGTTCATAAACAAAAATGTTTTCTGATTCCACTTCCAACTAGAGGCTAAATGTTAAGAGAGTTACACCGGTCTGCATTGTCATTCCCTTCATATCTCATACCAGATGATTATTAAAGTAAACCATGAAGTTACAAAGGTAATGACATCAAATTGTCAGCCACACAGATTCTCCCATTTAAAACAACAACACTTTTGTCCTTTAACAATCTTATTCAAAATTACCATTCTTTACACATGAAATTTTGGTGCTATTTTTTTTTTCTATTATATACTTTGTGAAACATAATACTTATGTTTCAGAGTTTGTCTGATATTATAGTTTTCATGTCCTTGTATGGGAACGCTTCAGGAATTAATACAGATTTTGAGAGAAGGGTTTTCCATCATACTTGAAATAGTCTATAATTTGAAATACTTAAATATCATAATCAGAATCACAGCATTTTATCAGGGGATATTTTATCAGTACATAAGTTACCTATTACAGAATGTAATGGGAAAAGCAAAGACAAAAAAGAAAACTATTGCTTCAGCACTTGAGACAAAAATGAGAAAGTCACATCTTATTTTCTTTTGTTGTTAAAAAGGTATCAAGAATTTCAAACATATGAGAGAAAGACAATATAATCGGGATGGGTGTGTCAGAGGCAATGCGATTGGCACAGGATAGAGCAGGGTTTAGGGCTGTTGTACATAGGGTCGCTATGAGTCGCAAATGACTCGAAGGCCCATAACAACAACAACAACAATTTGGTGTTTAGAGTAACATATCCTAAGCTAGAATTTTTAACTTTATCACATATTACTTAATGATTTAGGCTGCACAAGATTCCATTTCCTCATTTATAAACTTGGGATTACATATTTAATAATAAAGCATAAATATATTATATTTAATTTATATTTAAATTTATTATATTTAAAACTTTCACAACATATTTATGTACATAACAAGCATAGGAATATTTAAACATATATGTAAATATATAAAAAATTTTCATTAATCTTAGAAAGGTAAAAGATACTATAGGTTTTATTATCATATTAATGTAGATCTATATATCCACTGATCATGCAAAAAGAAAAAACATGTTGTGCAGCTGATTCAAGCTATCAACTTTCAATTACTTCTAATGTATCTAAAAGTTGGACAGTGAATAAAGATGACAGAGGAATCAATGCCTTTGAGTTGTAGCATTGGAGAAGAGTACTGGATATCACATAGACTGCCAAGTGAACAAATATGTGTTAGAGTAAATGCAACAATTGAGTTCCTTGGACACAGGATGGTGAAACTTCTCACATATTTTGGCTATGCTGTTAGGAGGGGCAAATCCTGGGAAGAAGGCATCATGATTTAGAAGATGGAAAGTCAGTGTAAAAAAGGAAGATCTTCATTAAGATGAACTGACACAGTGACTGTAACAATAAGCTCAAGTATATCAGAGATGATGATAAAACAAGTTTATATTGATTGTTCATAGTGTCATTATGAGTCACATTAAATTCAATAACCCTTAAAAACAACTTTTACAATAATGGATTATTCAGTATTTGTCCTTATGAGATTGAGTTAGTTCATTTATCATAATGGTCTATTAACTTTCCCATGTTTTACAGTACTTTATTAAATCATTGTTCCTGAATGCTGCATATTATTCCACTGTATGAATGTACAATCTCTCAATCCATTTGTTTGTTGATAAGACATTTGGGTTGTTTACATTTTCCTGCTATTGTGAATAATGCTGCTATGAACATCAGTGAACAAATCTCTATTGGTGTCTCAGTTCTATTTTCTTCAAGGTATATTCCTAGCAGTGGAATAGCTGGGTCATATAGGATGTCTATCTCCAGCTTTTCTGAAATTTTTTTTATTCTTTTTTTTTTATCTTCCTCTTTTTGAGGAAAAGTCAAACTGCCTTCCAGAGTGTGAATACCATTTCATAATCACACCAACAGTGTGTGAGAGTGCTAATCTCTCTACATTCTCTCCAACATTTCCTGCTTGGCGTCCTGTTCAACTTTGCCACTGCGGCTGGGGTGAGATTTTCTCTCATGGTGGATTTGATATGCATCTCACTGATTGCCAAGGATTTTTATCATGTCTTCATGTGTCTGTTGACCATCAGAATTTCTTTCTTTGTGGAAAATCTTCTTCTGTGATGAGACCCTTGTCTGATGTGACATTGCCAAATACTTTTTCTCAGTTAATAGTAATTTCCCTCCCCCATCCTATTTGAAAAAGGGTGTTTTTTTTTTTACACACAGGAGATTAGACGTGAGAAGATACTATTTGTTGTTGCTATTCTCTCCTCGTTGTACATATAATGCAAGTGTTTGATGAGTGAGTCTTCCTCCAATCCCAGTGTCACATTTTGCTTCATTTAATGCAGCTTCTCAAATGAATATCTCTGCACACAGTATGAATAGGTACAGAGAAATTATACAACTCTGACACGTACCTTTCTTTACATTAAACTATGCAGCATTATTCTGTTTTGAAAACTTTTTTGATCCACATACAAGTTCCTTATGAGTACAATGAAGTGTTCTGGGATTCATATTCTTCTCAATGTTAGTCATAATTTATTATTAGCCACACAACCAAATGTCTTTCTATAATCAATAAGGTCTAAGGAAACATATTTTTGGTATACTCTTCTTTCTGTCAAGATTGATAGGACAACAAGAATGATACCTTTTGTTCCACAGGTTGCAAATGGATTGTAGTATTTCAAGGAAATTAAGCCTTGTTTTTAGCTATTAGATTAAAATCAGTATATTGTTGTTGATATGTGCCACTGAATCGCTTCTGACTCATAGTGACCCTATTTACAACAGCCCTAAAATCTGCTCTATTCCTTGCCAATCTTATTGTCTCCAACATGCCCATCCCCACTACCCCAGTGATAGAGTAAGTCCATCTCTTTGAGGGTCTTCTCCTATGCAGTCCCTCCACCATCCCAAGCATGGCGTCCTTCTTCAAGGACTGGTGTCTCCTTGCAACATGTCCAAAGTATGTCAGACGAAGCTTCAGAATCCTTGCCTCCACGGAGCAGCCTGGCTTCACCTTCTCCAGGAAAAACTTGTTTGTTCTCCTAGTAGTCCATGGTATAGTCAGGACTTCATGAAATAAGAATTAGTACTGAGGGCTCTTCCTTAAAGAGAGAAATGATGCTGGGAAGGATGGAGGTTCCATGAAGGAGAGGAAGACCCTCAACACCCTCAATGCGGATTGACACAGTGACTGCTGCAATGGGCTTTTGTGTGTCAGGAAGTATGAGAATGCCACAGGATAGAACAGCTTTCAGATCTTTTGTTCATAGGGTCACCATGAATCATACTCAACTCCATGGCAACTAACGGCAACAACTGAGTGACATTTGTTTTAAGAAGTGTTTTTTTTCCCATATCTTGAGGATACTGCACATTCAGTAAACTGTTATTTAAAATGTACATACACTGACATACAATATAAATGAAACACAGAACAAAATTTATTTTCTACTTCTTATTATATCAATAGTATCTTATCTTTGAAATAGTTACTGAAGACCAAAACAATATATCCTTATATTTTTATACACTGAAAAAAGATATCTCCCTAATTACTCACAAAAGTCCAATTATGGATTACAAAAAGCAGAGATTTGTATTATCTTCTTCAGGTTCAGAGAAGTCTATTGTAAACGTTTTAATAGGAACACAGATCTATTTCTTCACACCCAGCTGTTACAGAATGTTCACAAGATGTGGACACTCACTTAGTGCCTTTGAGTACTCTATTAACTCCACTGATGTGTGTTGTGGCTCTGAGACATTATGTTCTATTTAGGAAGGGAGGCTGGGGAAGGATTTGTGTCCTAGCTTTCTCCATTTCTGATTTTCCATTCTTTCCAGTATTGTTGCCTGATGCATTTAATAGCACTGAAAAACTTGAGCAGATCTATTTAAATGTAACTCTTCAATCAAGATACTATTTCCCCTTCACATCAAGATAGATACCTTGCTCTGTTGAGAAGAAACAGGCAATTTCTAAAGCTCATTTAGTCCAATTAAGTTCATAAATTGTAATAAACAATGTAAACATATAGTTCAGCTTTCCGTTTTTCCAAAATTATTTTTATGCTATAATTTCAAAGTGCCAGCAATAGTATAAAATACCTAAAATATCCTCTACATTTTGATCAATTTTAATTATGTTCTTTGATGTAACAAGGTTCCATTTTAAAATGTTTATTAGAACCACTATCACATATGTGTTTACATTTCAGATACCATATGTTAGTCCATTAACTGGGAGACATGGGTGATATGACAATATGGTTTTCTCATTTGAATATAATTTCGGCAAATACAGTTAAAAATGTGGAGTTTTAGCAGTTTTGTAGGTGATTTGATTCACACCAAAATCTGAGAATCCCTGTTTTGTTTTTTGAGGTGTTTTTGGTTTTTTTGTCAGTTACAAACAGTATCATACATAATACAAAATTTAACATGCTATTCTAGGGGGGAACAAAACCTATGTATTGTATGATTCCAATTATATGGAATTGTGAATAAGGTAAAACTGTCATTAACTCCCTTAGCAACACTGCAGCTTCAGCTCCTAGTGACACTCCTTTGAATCTGTAAAGCAGGAAATCTTAAGAGAAGGCTGTCCATCCTTCTCTCACACAGAAGTGGGTGAATTTTAGATATTAAAGATGCTCAGCCTTTTACTTAATAGTGCAACATACTGTGGTCCATGTCATGAAAACTTCTTAAAACTATAGAAAATATAAAACTATAAAAACCCTATAAAACTAAAAAAAAACTATAAAAACTTCAGAGTTTTCTGGGGAAAAGTCTCAAGGAAAGGGAAGAGAGTGTGCAGAGATAATTTTTAAGTCAGTGAAACTATTGAATATACTAGCTGATAAAAGCATTGTATTAAGCAGTAGTTAAAACATATAGGACCATACAATACAGAGATAGAACACTAAAGAGAATTCTGAAACACTAATGAGAATTCTGAAATCTCTTTAGTAGAAACACTGATATGGGTTCATCAGTTTTAACAATAATACCACAGAAACTGCACTGTAATCTCAAAGGTACATGGTTCTAACCTACCAGTTGCTCCTTGGGAGAAACATGACCAATCAATCTCTTTCCGTGCAATTTACTGCCTATGAACACCCACTGGAGAGTCAGCTATGGGTTGGTTCCAAACCAACAGTACACAACAACAACAACAACTACTACTACAAGACTGTTATTGTTGTTGTTGTCATGTGCTGTCGAGTCGTTTGCGACTCATAGTGACCCTATGTACAGCAGCCCTAAACCCTGCTCTATCCTGTGCCAAATACAATGCCTCTGACACACCCATCCTGATTACCCCAGTCACTGAATCAACTCACCTCCTAGAGGGTCTTCCCCTCCTAAGCTTTCCCTCCACCCTCCCAAGCATGATGTCCCTCTCCAAAGATGTCAATAATATGAATAACTTTAGGAAAAAGGCAATGATACATGGCAATTCTGTACTCCTCTTAACCTCTCTAAAGAAGAAATAGTATTAAAATTTTATTATTTCAGAGAGTGGCATGTTTTTATAGCCCAGTGTAACATTCAGAGTCTCTTCTGACATCCATTTTGGTCTTTTCTTCCTCTTCTGTTTTTGCAATGACCCTTTGCACTCTTCCTGGATGATACCTTTGATATCCTCCCACAACTCATCAAGTTTTCGCTCATTAGTGTTGAAGTCCTCAAACCTGTTCCTGAGATGGTTCTGAAATTCAGGTAGGATAGACTCAAAGTCATATTTTGGTTCCAGTGGATTCAGTTTAATTTTCCTCAGTTTCTGCTTGAACTTGCATAAGAGTAGTTGGTGGTCTGTTCCACAATCAGCTCCTGGCCTAGTTTTTACAGCTGATATTGAGCTTCTCCAGCAGTTCTTTCTGCATATGTAATCTGATTCCTATGCATAGCATCAGGTGAAATCCATGTACATGACCTGCGTTTATATCTCTTAAAAAATGTATTTGCAATTAATAAGTCATAGTGCAAAATTCGATCATTCTATGTCCAGCTCCATTTCTGTATGAGTCCATGTTTTCTAACTACTGAATCTTCTACTCTGTTCCCAACTTTTGCATTCTAGTCACCCATTATTATCAATGCATCTTGATTGCATGCTTAATCGATTTCCAACTGTAAAAGTTGGTAGAAATCTTTTATTTCCTCTTCTTTGGCTCTAGTTGTTGATGAAAGATAGTGGTATTCACTGGAGCAGAGAGAAGCCAAAGAATTGAAGATACTAAAGGGCTGAACAGAAGATTCCAAAAGGCAGTGCGGGATGGCAAAGCAAAATATTACAATGGAATGTTCAAGGAGCTGGAGTTGGAAAATTAAAAGGGCCGAAATTGTTCAGCATTTCTTAAGGTCAAGGAATTGAAGAACAAATTCAAACCTCGAGCTGCTATAATTAAGGATTCTTTAGGCAGAATATCAAATGATCCAGGAAGTATTAAAAGAAGATGGAAAGAATATACTGAGTCACTGTATCAAATGGAATCGGCAGACACAGAAGAATTTCAAGAAACAATATATGAGCAAGAGCCTATGGTGATGAAGGAAGAGGTTCAAGCTGCTTTGAAGGAAATAGCAAAAAAATAAGACCCCAAGAATAGATGGTATACAAATTGACATATTTCAACTAACAGATGCTGCCCTGGATGTGCTCACCGAGTTGTGTCAAGAAATCTGGAGAATAGACACTTGGCCTACTGACTGGAAGAGATCTATTTCTGTTCCCATTCCAAAGAAGGGTGACCCAATGGAGTATGAAAACTGTAGAACAATATCGTTTATTTCACATGCAAGCAAGATTCTACTGAAGATTATCCAAAAATAATTGGAACATCAGCAGAGTACTGCCAGAAGTCCAGTCTGGGTTTAGCAGGGGTCATGGTACTAGGGACATTGTAGCTGATGTTTGATGAATCTTAGCTGAAAGCAGGAAATACCAGAGGAATGTCTATCTGTGTTTCACTGACTATGGTAAGGCATTTCACAGTGTGGATCATAACAAATTGTGGCTGACTGAGAAGAATGGGAATCCCAGAACACTTGATCGTGCTAATGGGAAACCTATACTTGGACCAAGATGTAGTCATCAGAACACAGCAAAGAAACACTGCATGGTTCAAAACTGGGAAGGACGTATGCCAGGGATGTGTCCTGTCTCCATACCTTTACAACCTGTATGCAGAAGAGATTATCGGGGAGGCTGGGCTCTGTGAGGAGAAGTGTGTTGTCACTGACATTGTTACAAGATCTATCAAGAATATGCATTATGCATATTACACAAGCGTGCTTGCTGAAACTGAGGAGGACCTGAAGTGCTTGCTGCAGAGGGTCAAGGACTGTAGCCTTCAATATGGATTGAGGCTCATTGTGCAGAAGACAAAGATTCTCATCAATGGGCCCAATTAGCAGCATCAGGATGGATGGTGAAGAGATTGAGATTGTTCACAGCTTTAGTTTGCTTGGCTCCAAAGTCAATATTCTTGGCAACAGCAGCGAGGAAATAAAAAGAAAAATGTATTACAATGGGAAAGTCTGCTGTTAGGGACCTCTCCAGGGTACTGAAGAGCAAAAGAGTCTCTCTGGAGACTTAGGTACATAAGATACAGGCCAACGTCTTCACAATCACTTTTTATGCATCAGATAGTTGGACAATGACTAGGGAGCATAGAATAATTGATAACTTTGAGCTGTGGTGCTGGAGAAGAGTATTGATTGTACCAGGGACTGCCAAAAAAACAAACAGGTTCATCCTGGAGAAGGTTAACCCAGGTGCCTCCTTGGAGGCAAGGATACTGAGGCTTCCTCTGACATACTTTGGACATGACATAAGGAGAAATTGGTCCTTGGAGAGGGACATCATGTTTGGGAGGGTGGAGAGATGGTGCAGGAGTGGAAGGCCCTCTATGAGGTGTATTGATTCAGTGACTGGGGTAATCAAGATGGGTGTATCGGAGACAGTGCGATTGGCACAAGACAGAGCAGGATTTAGGGATGTTGTACATAGGGTCCCTATGAGTCATAAGTGACTTGCCGGCACATAACAACAAAAATAATTCATAATCCTATGAAACATTCTAATCAATTAGCATACAAAGGAGATATCAAACTTGTATTGCTAAACTACCTTGCCCAAGCTCATCTCATTAAGTGTCCTTTCATAAAAATTTTTAAAAAAAGATCAAAACTAAGACTGTAAAACAAGGGAGTCAAGGGTTTACTCCTACTGATATTATTTGCAAATTTTATTCCAGATTTATCCACTAGTAGAAAAGCTCTACACACACACGCGCGCGCGCGCACACACACACACACACACACTTCCCTCCAATAATTTGCAGTATATTTAACGTGCCAGGTGATTATTGTATGATACTTTCTGGCCAAAATGGGATTTCAAGCATTTAGCTCTCTAATTGACTGAAGAGAGAGAATTCTTAGTCTCAAAAAATTTACAGTAAGCATTCCTGGTGTTTGTAGATTCTCAAGTCTCTATGATTTAACCATTTGAAAATGGCCTGAAGTTAGAGTTCTGAAAGGAAATTAAGATGAACTAAAATGACTGTTTATAGTGATGCATGTGTTTGTTCTCAGACACATAGTGGACTTTATTCAGGGATACTCTATAGATGATAGATAGATAGAT
>NW_006399869.1:1309958-1324691 GCF_000299155.1 Elephantulus edwardii | reverse complement strand
GACAGCGCAGGAGAGGAAGGCCCTCTATGAGGTGGATTGATTCAGTGACTGGGATAATTGGGATGGGAGTGTCAGAGACAGTGCGATTGGCACAGGGCAGAGCGGAGTTTAGGGCTGTTGTACATAGGGTCGCTATGAGTCGCAAGGGACTCGACAGCACATAACAACAACAACAACAACAGGCCCAATATGGTTCAGGCTAAGGGCATTCCTTAAATTCTTTTATTTTTCATGTTATCTGACACATGCTTGCATGCTTACTTTTGACATTCTAAACTTTTAGCTTTCTAAGTTTCATTCAAATAATATGATCTTAACATTGGCACTCGCTTTCTTAACAATTTCCAACATTCTAAACTATCGTTTACAAGCTTCATTCTGTTTTACAATATACTCTTAACACAAATACACATTTATGTAATAAATTCTAACATTCTAAACATAAATTTTGATCTATATTTCTAATAATATACTGAAAGTTATAACACTACATTCTTATCTCATTTCACACCATAGGTATAGGGCTGTTGTACATAGGGTCACTATGAGTCACAAGTGACTTGATGGCACATAACAACAACAACTATATATATATATCTCCCAAAGTGTTGGAAAAGGTGTAGACTTCTCAGCCCCATGCCAAAGGTAGGCTCGAATAAGGGCATGCAATTTAACAACCTCTCCAGAAAATTCTGATCAAATTCTCTGAGCATACACTTTGAGAAACACAGTAGTAAATACCCTGCCTCACTCTCCCCTCAGCTTTGACTAAGGAATTTCCACATCAATTCTAATTAACCTATAATCAGCTATAATAACAACTGAAAAGACTATCTAACTTTGCATTTCATAAAGTGAAAAATAGAAGTAGAGGTGAGTGTCTGAACATGTAATTGGTTTTAAAACATATCACTCACTTACTCATTGACATTGCTACAAGTTGTGATCATCTCGTTGCTGATCCATCTTTGGACTCCTGAGACTCAAAATCACCTGAGAGATTGCCCATTTTAGTGTGAAGGAGCAGCTGGTAGGTTCAAACCTCTGGAGAAGTTCAGCCTTTGGGTGAGCAGCACAACTCCCAACAAACTCTACAATCAGAGATTCTTAAACCATATGTAATACTGACAACATTATGTAAATTTGGCAAATGCTCATATAAATGAAACTAGTGATATGCACTGTTGTTGGTGTTAATGATAATTCATACACTTAAAGTACTGTTATTAGACTTCCTCGAGTGAGACACATCTTTACATTCTGTACTATTAGTTGAAAGCTTGCTAGTTCAAACCCACTCAGAAGCATCTTAGAAGAAGGCTTGAAGATTTGCTTCTGAAAGAGAATAGCCTTGAAAACGCAATTAATCATTTCAGCTCTGAATACACAGGGTCGCTATAAGTCAGAAGTGACATAACAGCAATTAACAATGTTAACTGGTGAAGTACTTGGTTGGACCTCGCTAAGAAGTGCACTTGATCTTAATTTCTATTTTCTAGTTTTACAATTGCTTTTCAAAATTTTCACTTTCTTATATACAAGACTTTAAGTTAATTACAACTATTACAACAATTAGTCTTTTTTTTTTTTAGTTTACATAATTCTGTATCTTTCTCATGACCATTACACCTAAAAACTTTTTTCAAAATTTTTTTCTCCAATAGCCACCTCTTTAGGTATGCTGTATATTGTTGTGGATTGTTGTTTGTTTGTTTTTTAATTTTATACTAATTTATTTACAAAGTTTGTAAATATTGTTTTTTTTTTCTTTTCTTCTTTTTCTTTTTCTGTAAATATTGTTTTCCACAAAGCATCCTTCCCATTTCCTTCACCCCATTCACCCATCAAATTGTGCAACCCTATGATTAACATCCCACTCCCCCGTCCATCCTCATCCCCCTGCTTCCACCCTTGGGTCCTCAATTCTACAATAATGGTTTTATACAGTGTTTGTCCTTGTGGTCTGAATTAGTTCACTCAGCCTAATGGTCTCCAGTCCCTCCCATGTTAGGTAGTAATTTACAAAATCATTGCTCTTTCATGCTGCATAGTATTCCATTGTAAAAATGTATCATAACTTCTCAATCCATTTGTTTGTGATTGGAAATCTGGGCTATTTCTATGTTCTTGTGATGGTGAATAATGCTGCTATGAACATTGGTATACAAGTTTCTGTTTGAGCTTCGGTTCTCATTTTCTTGGAGTATATTCCAACCAAAGAAATAGATGGGTCAGATAGAATTTCTATGTTCAGCATTTTGAGGAAGCTTCAAACTGTTCCAGAGTGATTGTACCATTTTACAATCCCACCAAAAATGTATAAGAGGCTCTACCTCACCACATCCTCTGCAACATTTATTACTTGCTGTCACATTAATCTTCGCCACTGCTACTGGAGTGAGATGGTATGTCATTGTGGTTTTTATTTGCATCTCTCTTATTACCAGTGATTTGGAGAATTTCTTCAGATGTCTGTTGGTACTCCCTGACCTCAAAACCTACTACACAACAGTGATAACCAAAACAACATGGTACTGGTACAATGACGGGCACACAGACCAGTGGGACGGAATTGAGAACTCAGAAATAGACCCAACTATCTATGGTCAACTGATATTTAACAAGAAAATAAACCCTATCAAATGGAGAAATGACAACCTCTTCAACAAATGGTGCTGGCAAACTGTACTGCTACCTGTAGAAAGCTGAAACAGGATCCACATCTCACACTATACACAAAAATCACCTCAAGGTGGAACAGAGACTTGGGAGTAATGCCCAAAACCATAAAGTTCATAAGAGTGTAAGTGGGATAAATCTTGTTGTTGTTGATTGCCTTCAAGTTGAGTATGACTCATAGTGACCCTATGAACAAATGGCCTAAAACCTTTCTATAACAACAATTTATCAATGTTCATAGAGTTTCTGGAAGCATGTTGTTTAGGAAGTGGATGCCACTCCTTCTTCAAAGGGATCAAACTTAAAAAGCCTAATCTACAGTATAAACTACTGTCAAAATACAGCCAGAAATGCACAATCTGAAGAAGAAAAAAATTGATGGATGGGACCTTCTAAAGATGAAATCCCTGTGGGCATCAAAAACTTTTTCCAACAGTATGAAAAGAAAACCTACCAACTGGGAACAAATATTTGGCAATACCATCTTAGACAAGAGTCTCTCAGCAAAAGTTTACAGAATATTCCTGGACCTCCACAAGAAAAAGACTGATAACCTAATTACAAAATGGGCAAAAGACATGGAAAACATTTTCACAGAGGAAGAAAATAAAATTCTTAGTCTTTTAATTTACAATTAGTTTGATTTCCAATTAGGCCATTCATAAATCACTGTCATCATACTTCCTAATCTTCTATTTTATGGAAAGGTAAATGTAAATCTATCTGTAGGTCTGTGTTCTTCCAACTGTGGACACTACAAATATTTGGAGTATCTGGCGTAGCTATTAGCAGTGTAGTTCATAGGGAGTTGTGTTGCTAACCTAAAGGTGGTTGGTTTGAATCCACCAGCAGCACCATGGATAACCTACAGGAGGGTCAATATGAGTGAGTTCCAACTGTTTGGCAATGAACTTGAAGTATGGAGCTGCAATTTTTACTTTCATGTAAATAAAATCTTTCTCCTCTAATCCCTTAATTACTTTGCCCTAGGCCTTGGTGGCCATTCTCACTTTTTTTTTCTTTTTTCTTTTTTTTTTTTTTAACACATTCATGCAACTCTAAATGTTTCCTGCTTCTCATTACAACTACACACAACTGTTTCTGTCAGGAGTTGAATGCACCTGAAGCAATCCTTTATCATGAGAATGTATTACAACAGATTAAAATATTATCCCTTACCATGGTCTTTTGTTGTGTTTTTTTTTTTTTCTTTAAGTATGAACAACATCAAGGTTTGACTGGGGGATGGGGAAGGTAGGGCGGGCCTAAAATATACAACAATGAATGAAATAAAATCTAACTTCTTTGTAAATGTTTGTTAAAATCACATTAAAATTTTATTTTAAAAAATCAACAAAGCCTATGAAGGTCAAAACTTGTGTAAGAGTAAACTTATTAAAGTAAAATACAGGGTTTTTTTTTTCACTAAACCAAATGATAAAAAAAAACAACAGTAAAACTATATCCTGTCAATGATGGAAAACTCTCAGGCCTAAGAAAAAGACAAGCAGTCTTGAGTGTTAACTCTCACAGGTTTCAATGTACATTTTGGAACATTTTTGAAAATATGCATATTGTACTGTAGTATAAGGAATCATAGAACATGTGCTTTATCTTAATTTACCTAAATACTAGTTAATTACTTTAATCATTGTCCCTATCTAATTGGTTCAAAAGTATTACCATAAATCAAAAGTTTTGAGAATACACTAAAGTTCATGAATAAATTAAACCTCTGTAAGACTGACACTTACTTTTCCTTCATTAGGCACTGAAGAGTTTTCGAACCAAAGGAAGTATAGGTTAAATTTAAGTAAGATTAAGTTCTTCAAATTAAACATATGGTAGGATAACAAAGAAAATAACACAGAGAAAAGAAAATATTTTCTAGGAAACCATAAATAGTCTCTATAACCTATGGCCAGTTTTACACATTTTAAGACAGATAACATGCAGTTTAAAGCATGTCATTCTTCAAGCAGGTATAAAAGAAAAATTCTATCTTAAAAACTTTTTCCTCACATAAATTGTACAAGTTATCAGGAGGGAATAGTCCTTGGAAAAACACATCCTATGGGAAAGAGAGAGGATCAGCAAAAGAGAGGAAGACCATCAGGTTAACATACTGATACAGTCACTACAGTAAGGGGCTTGAACGTGACCGTGGTCATGAGGGTGGTGCAAAGTTTCTGATCTGCTGCTATTCGTGGGGTCACTATGAATCATGATCAATTTCACAGCATCTAACTGTTATCTTAACTATTGTTGGGGGGGGGGAAGATGCGTTCCACATCAAAAGAATCCAAATGTTCGACAATTAATCATACTTACAAGTGTAATGTTTGAGGATATGTTGTTCATAGGGTCATTATGAGTCAGTCACCTGGATGGCAGAGAACCGCAATAAAGTTTGGGGAAGGTACCAAGGTCCTGATTAACATTAGTATGAGGAAGAGTGGCAGTACTAAATAAACCAGCTGTTCCATTAGAGGAAGACATGGTAATCTGCTTTCATAAAAAATGCAGCATTGAAAACCCTATGGTGAAGATGAACTCTTTTTTCTGAGGACACTGTGAGTCAAAGACATAAGGGGACCTACCAAGACCAATGTTGAAAAATCATGGGGCAGGGGGACATAGGATTTATGTGGATGAGAATCAAGGTTAAAAGGACTCATAGGAAACCCTGTCTCCTTGTGCCAAAGACACCCACAGTAAATTCTATGTGAAACCGGTCATTTATTCTTCACAGGTAGAGGGGTTCAAGAATTACTTTTTTAATAAAGTATTAACTAATACAACCAAGTATAAAAGTATGTACTTCTGTTACTAGTAAAAATATAAGTACATTTATGATATGCCTAAAATTAGAGAGGTAAAGAAAATATGAGCTATATACTCAGCAGTAGATTCTAATTGCCCAAACCTCCTTTCTTCATCCAAAATCATGTCTGACGAACTCAATACAGCTGAGCCTGAGACATTTGATAGAAGAGAAATTAAAGAGAAGAACATACTACTTTCAAATGATATGACAAAACAGAGAGGCAAGCTGGCAAATTGTAATGAGGCACAATATGTTCTGTAAGATCCACAAGCAGTATGTTCTTATTTATCATCTTTTAGCTGTTTAATTTTGTGAGATGTAGAGGATGGATCTTCTTTAAATGACTGTGCTGTTCCTTTTCATATCCAAAAACTGAGAATTCCTGACAAGCAAGGTGCTGCCTGCCACTTCCATCAGTTCATATGGCTAGCGGGGAAGGAAATCAACTTGTATGGTTGTGAAGGACATGAATGGGATGACAGTGAATTAATGTAGTAGTTAAAACATGGTTGTCCCAAGTGCCCCACAGATATAAAATGCAGTTCAATTGACATATAATTTTCTGGTTAAAATCATATTAATTACTGGAATTTACAATTTTTAATATGAAACTACAAAGATTTTAAACCTTACTAAAAGAAAATATCAGAGGCAAAATCACAGTGAGTTTGTATAACAGTTTTTAACAGATTTTGTTGAATGATAGATGTATAATTTGCTCTTGCTCAAAACTCATCTATGAATAGTATCCCAAGACTATGAGGTTTGATAAATGACCATAGTTAAAGAAAGGCTTCAGGCCTTTTGTTCACAGGGTCACTATGAGTCATGCTCAACCCGAAGGCAATCAACAAAAACACACACACCACCTTTAGTTCTGTTTTTTCTCAAACACGTTTTTTTTCCCCTCAAACTCATATCTTTTTTAAAAGTCTATTTTAATGCTTATGTTTAAAATATGAACAACAGTACAAGCACAAATTCAACAGTTTCTACATGTACAATTCAGTTACACAATTCACATCCTTTGAGCTATGTAACCAATCTCTCCTTTCTTTTCTGAACTATTCCTCTTCCATTAACCTGAGCTCACTGATCTCACAGGTTCCTATCTAACATTTTAAATTGCTAATGTCGATCTCTAAGTGTCTAAAGTTTATCATTTAGATGTCTTTCCTACACAATGATTAACTGTTTATTTTGGGCTAAAATAATTATTGTATATAATTAAAATAAGGAGAGAGGATTAGGATGGGATACAAACCTCTCCCTGATAAAGTCTTATATAAATTCATAAGACTTCAGCACTAGGTACTTTCTTTAGTGGATCACTATCTTAGGATACAACATCCAGCCTTCATTACCCACTGTTACTATCCGACTATGCCACAAGTGACAGTCTACAGGATCCTAGCCCATCACTCACCAGTTTCTCCAAAAACCAGCCTGCATATCTATGGTCAAACAAGTCACTCCCCTGACAAGTCTGAATCCGTAGGAGACTTTTTACTGAATCACTCAATCCAGAACCCATAGAGGAATTGGAGAACTGGGCCACAGATGGATCTGTTAATATTAGAAATTATGCATTTAGGCAGTTATACAGCTGATTAAGTATTTGGGACCTTGCTGACCTAACACTTCTTATAAATAGTCTGTTATTAATCAAAGCAGGTTGAATTAAAAAAAAAAACTCTCAAAGCAGATATTTTTTACTAAATAAGCTAACCTACAGTTTGATTTTTCTACCAGTTCAACGTATACTTTTTAATATTTTTAAAAAAATATAGTGATCTACATACAAAGTGTGTGTACACTGTGTTTCACTCCATGTATACTGTGTTTCACACATTCCTTCATTTACATTGTGTTTCTTTTTTTTTTTTTTTTCTATATACATTGTGTTTCATACAATCCATATATGTTGTATTTTATAAAGTTAATCACCATTGATTTATGCCTACTATTACCCCATCTTTTAAGGTCCTCTTGGATTTTGCCTAATTTTTTCACACTTTCCTCCTGCCCACCAAATTGTCATTCTAATGATTTATCCCTCTACCCTACAGTTTGTTTCGCTGTTCCTCTCCTCTTCCTCTTCTGGACTTCTATATACATCTTACTAGTTATACTTCTATTTTTACAATCATGTTCTTATGCAATATTTGTCTTTACGAGACTGAATTAGTTCACTCAGCATAATGCTCAGGATATACTTCTAAATAACATCTATGACAATAGTTTCAGGATTTGTTCAGCCTTCATGGTAAAGGTCTAGAGTCCATGATAATTTTAAATTCTGTTCTACATTTCCACCTTTTAGTCAGAATTATTTTAGAAAATCTTTGTCAAAATGTTTAGCAAATGTATGTAGGCTATATTTTCTCTAGTCTGATGACAAAGCATGCAGTACTTTGTGGAAGCAATTAGCCATGTATTCCATATCTTCCTTTTATTCTTAACTTTATTCTTCTTTAGCTACAAATGAATAAAATCTAATTGGCCTTGAATTGTCACTTAAGTTCACCAAGGAATTATTGGAGAGGTTCAATTATCATCAGTCAAAATCAAGCCAGGTGCTGATTGTGAAACAGACCATCAGTTCCTCAAGTGAAAATTGAAACTGAAGCTGAAAAAATTAAACAATTCCTCTACAAGAACCAATATTTGATCCTGAGTTTATCCTACCTGAATTAAAAAACAAATCATCCATGGAATAGATTTGAAGCATTAAACACCAATGATTGAAGAACAGATGAATTATGAGAAGACAAAAAAGTATCATCCATAAAACGAGCAAAAGATTGTTACAAAGAAAGAAGAGGAAGAGCAAAATGAATCTATGAATAGATTCTAAAAATTGAACAAGAACATCAAGAAGCCAAAACAAAGGAATGAAATGCCAAATTAAAAGAGCTGTACAGAAGAATTTAAAGGGCAACTTGAGAAGACAAAGCAAAATATTATAAAGGATGTGAAAATAGCTGGAATTGGAAAATAAAAAAAAGATACTCGCTTAGCATTTCTCTAGCTAAAAGACCTGAAAAATTAATTCAAGCCTCGAAGAGCAATACTGAGTGATGTTATGTGCAATATCTTGAATGATCCAAGGAGCATCAAAAGAAAACGGAAGGAATACACAGACAACTGTATCAAAAAGAATTGGTTGATTCTGAAAACTTTTAGGAAATAGAATATGAACAAGAACTAAGGGTAATAATGAAGGAAGAAGTTCAAGCTGCACTGAAGACACTGGTAAGAAATAAAACCCGAGGACTCAATGAACTATCAATTGACTTGATTCAAATAACAGATACAGGAATGCATGTGTTCATCACTTTGTCAGGAAAAATGGAAAACAGCTGCTGGCCAACTGACTGAAAAAGATCCATATTTGTTTCCATTCCCAAAAAAGGGTGATCCAATCAAATGTTGGAATTATCAAATAACATAATTAAATATCACATGCAAGCAAAATATTGCTGCATATTATTCTTTTAAATGGCCAGAACAGTACATTAAGAAAGAACTGCTAGAAATTCAAGCTGGATTTTGAAGAGGCCATGGCACTGGGCGCTGATGTCAGACTGATCCTGGTTGATTTCAAAGAATAACAGAACAATGGCTATTTGTGTTTTATTGACTATGTCAAAGCATTTGACTGTGTGGATCACAACAAACTATGGCTAGCACTGAGAAGAATGGGATCCCAGCACATCTAACTATGCTCATACAGAACCCATACAATCAGACCAAGAAGTGGTTGTCCAAACAGAACAAGGGAAATAAGTGCATCAGTACTGTACCCTTTCTCCATACCTATTAAATCTGTATGCTGAACATATTATTCATGAAGCCATATTCTATGAAAAATAAAAATGGCATCAAGATAAGAGGAAGATTCAACAACAACCTTCATTATGCAGAAGACATAATCTAATTTGCTCAAATTGAGGAGGACTTGAATCGGTTGTTGTAGAAGATCAAGCTACAGCCATCACTATGGATTTCATCTCAACATCAAGAAGACAAAAATCCTCACCACCAGATCATTAAGAAACATCAATAAGAAAACACTGAAATTGTCAACAATTTCATATTACTTGTATATACAGTGAACACCCTTGATACTTGCAGTCAGAATATCAGGAAATTGGGAAAGTTTGCTGTCAGGGACCTCTCCAAATTACTGAGAAACAATGATTCAAGTTTGCAGTGTAAGGGTCACCTGATTCAGGTCTTGGTCTTCTGGATCACTTGCTGTGCATTTGAGAACTGGACAATGACTAAGAGTGACAAAAGAATCGAAGTCTGAGTTATGGTGTTGGATGACAGTACTGAATATCCCATGAACTGACAAAAGAACAAACAGATAGAGCTCCTTGGTGCCAAGTATGGTGAAGCTTCATCTCATACACTTTGGGCTTGTTGGTAGAAGAGACTATTCCTTGAAAAGGGACATCTTGCTTGGAAAGGCTGAGAAGCATCAAAAGACAGATTACATAACTTGAGAGAGATTGGAGAGCATTATGCTGAGTGAACTAACTCAGTCTCACAAGGACAAATTTTGTATGAAATCATTATTTTAGAATAATTATAGAGATACAAGAGGCGTGGAAGAGGTTGGAGCAGAGAGATCAGGATGAGCAAGGGAATCAGGGGATTAATCATGAAGTTGTACAATTTGATGGGTGGAGGAGAGAGAGGGAAATTGAAATAATTTGTTCTTAAATACAATGTATTCAAATTCTGTAAATAAACTAGTTTAAAAAAGAGAGCAACACTTTCAAATAGATGGATTGACACAGTACAAAGAAGTGGATAGTCACTCGGCTGTCCATTTCAGTGGTAGCAGACTGAAAAAAATGTTTTAGAGATGATGAGGATGGCACAGGATAGGATAGGATCCAGAT
Organism: Elephantulus edwardii; assembly: GCF_000299155.1. Classification (NCBI taxonomy): domain Eukaryota; kingdom Metazoa; phylum Chordata; class Mammalia; order Macroscelidea; family Macroscelididae; genus Elephantulus; species Elephantulus edwardii. Next base: position 1,314,272 of record NW_006399869.1, on the reverse strand, counting down.
TTGTTGTTCATAGGGCCACTATGAGTTGTACTCAACTTTGATGGCACCTAACAAGAGTCACTTAAGTTTAGTCCCCGATGCTTTTGCTTTATTTTTAAATTTAGTCTAATCCTGATTTACAAAAAAACTGATTGTGCCAACACACACCTCTACCTATGTTTGATATTTTATTTAAAAAGCAAATAGGATCTGAAGACAAATATTGGAATCATAATATTCATCCAACAACTATAGCTAAAGAATTATATTGATTAAAATTATCTGCATTTTAGTTGATTTTCTTTCATGTGGATACTTAAATTTAAGAAATACTTCCAAGAGCCATTTAAGAATGACTTCTCACCTCATGAAATTTTATAATAAATATTTAGCTTTTCCCCATACTTAATCTTCTGGAATAAATAGAGAGGAAGGTTCTTCTCTAATAATCAAATGTTAAAAATATACAAGTTTATCACAAGTTCCATTTTCTCTATATCTTCAACATAATAATAACCCAAATTTCAGGTGAATATAGACCTCATTCACTCCAGAGTTTTAAAATATTTGGTGTTCCTTCTTTGTGTAATGTGATTTTCTTTACTCAAATATCCTAAGATAATTAAATCCCATTAATTTAGTTTCTGTGTAATCTATTTTATGATTTGGCATATTTCAAAGTTTTGTCATCAAGATTGCTTAATAAAATGATTTCTATTTTAAAGTTTTATCTGACACCTCCATATTATATTATTTTTAGTAATTATAATAAGTGAAATTTTTAGGGAAAAATACCAATTTTCACCATTTCCATTAGAAAGGAATGTTATAGACTTTTTTGTTATTTTTATGGGATTTTATTTGCATTTAGCCTAAATATTAATTTTATGATTGTTCCTCTGTCTGAATTTTTCATTTTCATTTTTTTCTTTTATCTTAGCACTATCTTTTAGAGTGCCTCATTTTTGCTACAACAATTTTTCTGTCAGAATATTTCCTTGTAAAATATAATTGTTTAGACAGTTTCTTACAACATCTCAAGAATAGCTGATTAAGATATGCAATCCCTTGGTTACAAACACAATTGCCACAGTCTTCAACAATCTAACAATTCAGAGGAAAGAGTTCTATTAACAGTAACTCCTGAAAAAAAATGTATTCTATCTTGTTTCAAAATACATAGAGCAAAATTGTACAAAATCAAGAAATGTTTAAGAAATGCACAATTGGCAAGAATTCATAATATATAGTCAATCTGAGAATAAATAAAGGCAGACAAATATACATAAGACAGGGAAATTTTATTTCATTTTTGCATGGCAGTCAGGGTGTGAGGGAGCAGTGTCATCTCATGCTCTCAATCAGCTCTCGTTCATGGTTACCCTTCAACAAGTTTCCAAGGTATATCTTTATGGGAGAAAACTGTGTCAATTTTCTCTAGCGTAATGACAGATGATTTAGGAGAATTTGAACCTCTTCTCTCTTGGTTAGCATGGTATTAGTCTAAAAGTTGGCTATTTTGAACCATTTACAGTTAGCCCCCTCTGATTCCCAGTTACTTTAACTGTGGATACATATTCTTGCAAATCACCAAGAGTTGTGGGCCTAGGATAAGAGAAAGAGTGCTTCCCAAATTGAGCAACAAGACTTGAGGTGAGCAAGACTTATGGCAGCAAGACTTGAGGGAAACTGGAGTAAAACCTTGATGGTGAAACCCTGGTGGTGGAGAAACTGGCATTACTGTAGAGAAACTATAGCAAAGTATAAGCAGGGGAATCTTGAGATAAAGGCCACAGTTAAAGGTTTTTGTTGTTCATATAAATATCTTGAAAGAAAAGTTGATTCATAACTGTTTTGTGGCAAACCTTCCCAGATGATTTGGGTTTGACTGCTGAACTGAAACCTGAGCCTCAAGTACTTGAAGAATTGTGCCTTAGAACTTGAGCTAAACGTGGACTTGTTTTGATTGATATTCTTTGCCTCACCCACTCGCCACCTTACTTTCCTAATAAATCCCATTATTGGTACCACAATTCTGAGTCAGTAACAAATAAATTAACCTCTTGCTAGTGGAGTGGACCTAGAGGTACCTTGGGACTGGGCTATGGGCTCTTTATCTGCTCTCTGCTTTAGGACACTGAAGGCCTGTGCTGTCTTAATCCCCTATGGTCCTTTGAGAAAGATGCTCATGTTCCTGCACAGTCATGTACAGTTTTCTCCTCTTTAAACAGCAGCTCAACACATAACACAGTATGCCACCAGGACTCCTTATTTTATCCTTAAAACAAACAAGCAAAACAATAACAACAACAACAAAAGCTGCCAAATGACTGCCATTGGAATATTTCTTTTCCCAAGACTGCAAATCTTCATGGGAGGAAGCTGCCCATCCTACTTTGACAGAATGATTGGTGGATTTGAACTTCAGATCATTCAGTTTTCAACTTGATATATTACACACTACTTGATCAGGTCTTAGAATAAAGAAAAACTTGAATATTTCTTATGCAGCTTACACAAAACTACAAAATATTTCTTGTTTTTGGGAAAAGATACTATGGGCCCAAAACTGTGTCTGTTCACTTTTTCTAAGTTGCTGGATATGGATCAGAGGATTATAGATAAGAGGATAATATTAATCACCAAAAGAGATTAAAATGATAGTGCCAGTAGAGAAACTTCCAAAGTTCAGCAGCAGCATAAGACTTTGGAGAAAGAAAGGATAAAACAAAATAGGGTGTTTCAACAAGTATAGAAAATTAAAGGTAACACGTGTTAACTTGTGAACTAGCAATGTGTCGATACCGGCATTCAACATAACTGATTTTTAACTTCATATTTTCCACTATTATAAAACAATAAAACAAGGTCGGAAGGTTGTACCCTGTCAAAGACAGAAAACTTTTGAGGTTCTCACAGGTTTACTGTAACAAGAGTTTAGATTTTCAAGGGTTTTCAAATTATGATAAAGTAGGAATCACACTTCTTTACTTCATGAACTCTCGCATTTTTTTCAAGGACAATGTGCTGATTAGTTTGATTTATCTCATTTATTTACATGACCTACCCTTGTTCGTTGCAGCATTATTTACAACAGAAGAGAAATGAACATAAACTGTCTATCAATGCACAAATGGATGAAAAGATTATAGTGAATTCCCATAATAAATTACTATGTAACACTGAAATAAATTACAAGGATTTTAAAAACACTAGATGACATGGATGCTTCTAGAATGCAATATACTGAGTCAAATAAGTCAGCCATAAAATGGCAAATCTTGTATCATAATTAACTAGACAGCATTAATTTTCAGTGAAGAACCATTTTACTCCCAATATCAATCTATTTCCTGTGAAATTATGTCTCTCTTTTTTTTTTACAAACTAACCATTAGCTCCAGGCTTAGACTAAATTACAGATGGGTCTTGTGTTTAAATCTTTGAGAAATAAAAGACGTCTTTCATAGGGGGTAACTAGTTAAGAGAAAGTCTGAAGTCTCCAAGTCCATCTTCCCAGTGATTTGGCACTGTATACTCAGCTTATATCAATTCCAAGCATAATATGCAGCAGATAGCTAGCTCTAATGGCTATAAAAGCAATGATTGGATGATGATTACTAATGTTACTTGTCTCTACTATTTGAGACATTTTAAAAATAAATTAATAATTTAAAAAGCATGTCCCCAAATATTATTCAAAACCATAAGCAAAATAGATTATATCATATTCTAGGCAAAATATTTAAGTATGTACTGCCTGCAGAGGAAGAAACTGGCTGCAGCTTCAGGCATTAGGAATCACAAGTCCAGAAAGATTGACATATGGGACATCACATCAAGGGCTGGAAAGAGAGATTAATGTTGAATGGAGGAGGTGGAAGCAGACATAAATGCTGGTGGAGCAGGGAAAAGGTTGGGTCAAGACACATCTGCCAAGGGTGAGGACAACATGGAATCTATTGATTTTTTTCTATTACTGGGAAATATCTTTAATCTACTCTTCTCTGTAAAATGCTTGTTTGTCAGATAATGTTCTAAATTTAAGCAATCTAATTAAGACAGACTAGTAAGAAGGACCAGTTTACTGTTTTAAAAAAACAGTATTAAAAAAGTATTAAAAAAAGTATTAAAGTTAGTATTTAGTTAGTATTAAAGTTAGTATTAAAGGAAGTATTAAAAAATATGGAAGGAATATACTGAGTCACTGTATCGAAAGGAATTGGAAGACACAGAAGAATTTCATGAAACAACATATGAGCAAGAGCCTATAGTGATGAAAGAAGAAGTTCAGGCTGCTTTGAAGGACATGGCCAAAAATAAGGCTCCAGGAAT
>NW_006399869.1:1306791-1308560 GCF_000299155.1 Elephantulus edwardii | reverse complement strand
CGCTATGAGTCGCAGGCGACTCGACGGCACATAACAACAACAACAACAACAGTAAGAAGGATTGGCCATCTATTTCTGAAATAGTAGACCTTTTAAAACTCTATTTGTAGCAAAGCAAACTTAGACTAGCAGCGATGGCAACTGAGGCTGAGACCTCAAGTATGGAAACATATAGGAGGAGGAAACAGCTGTAAGCAGACACTAGTGACTGGAACATGGAATGTAAAAACCACCAATTTAGGAAAATTGGATATTGTTAAGAAATAAACGGAACACATAAATATTGACATACTAAGTATTGGCAAAATGAGATGGACTGGCATGGAACATTTTGAGTCAGAGGATCATATATAACCTACTATGCTGGAGACAAAAAGGTAAGGAAAAGTGGGATTGCTTTCATGGTTAAAAAAAGTCATTTCTAGATCCATCTTGAAATACAATGTTGTGAATGACCAGATAATATCCATACAATACAAAGAAGTCCAGTGAATACCACCATCATTCAATTATATGCACGAACAACCAGAGCCAAAGAGGAGGAAATGGAAGATTTCTACCAACTTTTGCAGTCATTGATTGACCAAACATGCAATCAAGATGCATTAATAATAATAGGTGACTGGGATGCAAAAGTTGAGAATAGAGAAGGATCAGCAGTTGGAAAACATGGACATGGTGACAGAAATGAAGTCAAGAATAGAATGATAAAATTTTGACAATGACTTATTCATTGCAGATATATTTTATAAGAAACATAAACACAGGCTATACACATGGGTTTCACCTGAGGGTATGCATAGAAATCAGATAGATTACATTGGTGGAAGGTACCACTGGAGAAGTTCAATATCATCTGTGAAAATTAGGCCAGATGTTGATTGTGAAACAGACCACGAACAACTCATATGCAAGTGCAAGCTGAAGCCAAGGAAAAGTAAATCAACTTCATAGGAAGCAAAATTTGACCTTGACTCTACCCCATATGAATTTCACAACCATCTTAGGAATAGGTTTGAGGCCTTGGACATTAATGAATGAAGACCAGATGAGCTGTGGGAGGATATCAAGAATAATATCCAGTAGGAATGTGAAGTGTTATAACAAAAGCAGAAGAAGAAGAAAAGACCAAGATGGATGTCAGAAGAAACTTGAAATTTTGCACTTGAGCACCAAGAAGCCAAAGCAAAGAAATCAAGATATTAAGGAGTTGAACAGAAGATTCCGAGGCCCTTGAAGACAAAGTATTACAGTGGTATGTGCAAGGAGCTAAAGTAAAAAAAAAAAATCAAAAGAGCCTAAACTCACTCTGCATTTCTTAAGCTGAAGGAACTGAAGAACAAATTCAATCCTCGAGTTTTAATACTTAAGGATGATATGGGCAGACTACTGAATGATCCAGGAAGCACTAAAAGAAGACGAAAAGAGTATACAGAGTCATTGTACCAAAAGGAATTGGTGGATACAGAACAATGTGTGAGCAAGAGCCTGTGGTGAAGAAGGAAGAATTTCAAGCTACTCTTAAAGAATTTGCAAAAAACAAGGCCCCAGGAATTGAAGGCATACCAACTGACATATTTCAACAAACATATGCTGCCCTGGATGTGCTCACCAAGATGTGCCAAGAAATCTGGACAACAACCACTTGACCAACTGACTGTAAGAGATCTACATTTGTTCCCATTCCAAAGAAAGTTGATTTGACAGAGTGTGGAAATTATCAAATGACATCACACGCAAGAAAGATTTTGCTGAAGATTATCCAAAAA
>NW_006399869.1:1289924-1300851 GCF_000299155.1 Elephantulus edwardii | reverse complement strand
GATAGGGAATGGCAAAGGACACACTGACAAAGGAGATTAATCAGAACTGGCCTTGACAAGCACTGTGGCAACTGGACAATTAAAACAGACATTGGGGGTAGGGAAGAAGAAGGAACTGGGGATGAGGGTGGAGAAAACAGTGCAACAATGAATGAATGAAAATCCAAAATCTCTGTAAATGTTCATTAAAACTAATAAAATTTCATTTAAAAAAAATTAAAAAAGACAACAGAAAAAAAATAAGGTTCAGAATCCTTGCCTCCAAGGAGCAGCCCAGTTTCACCTTCTCCATGACAAACCTGTTTATTCTCCTAACAGTCCATGGTATACTCAACACTCTCCTCCAGCAAAACAGCTCAAAGGCATCAATTCTCTTTCTATCATCCCTTGTCATTGTTCAGTTCTCTGAAGCATAGCACGCAATTGCAAAGACCATGGTCTGGGTCAGGTGCACCTTAGTCTCCATCCTGACATCACTGCTCTTCAGTACTCTGGAGCAGTCCCTGACAGCTAACTTTCCCAAATGCAACTTGTCTCTTGATTTCCTGACTGCTGGTACCAAGAGGGTTGATATTGGAGCCAAACAAACTAAAACTGTTAGCAATATCAATCTCTTCACCATTCATAATGATGCTGCCAATTGGCCCAGTGGTGAGAATCTTTGTTTTTTTTATGTTGAGCTTGACTCCATATTGAATCCATATTGAAGGCTGCAGTCCTTGATCTTCTGCAGCAAGTGCTTCAGGTCCTCCTCAGTTTCAGCAAGCAGGGTTGTGTCACCTGCATAACAAAAGATGTTGATGAATCTTCCTCCAGTCCTGATGCCATGTTCTTCCTTGTACAGCCCAGCATTCCAGATGATCTGTTCTTTATATAGACTGAAAAAGTATGGATGCAGAATACATCCCTGGTGGACCCCCTTCCCAATTTTAAACCATGTACTGTCTCCTCCTTCTGTTCTGATGACTACCTCTTGGTTCAAGTATAGGTTTTGCATAAGCACAATCAAATGATCTGGGATTCCCATGTACCTATCAGAGATTAGGACTATGGAAAAAAAGGGGAAGGGGAAAGCTTTAAAGAAATTGGGAAGATTAGCTTTCTTCTTCATTGGCCCAGAGAGGAAGAGAGAAAGTAACTTTCAGTTTGTCGGCTTCATAGCTCCGGTGCCTTCAGTAAACATCAAAACTAGGCATGAGAAAGACTCCGGCAAACTGTTCTACCCATTGCCTGAGGTCAGCTAGCCACTGCTTTATGTCTGGATTGCTGAGCAAGAAGGACTTGAAATCCTAGAGCTTAGCAGTCTTACTCTTCACCTCTAAACCAATGTTGATCCCATGTGTTGCTACATTGTTTTTGATGTTGTTGTTTTGTGCTATCATTCAACTACAACTCATAACAACCCTATGAACAATATCTCTGAATTATTTCCTTATCTTGAGCCAGTTTTCACAGTTTCTTACAAATCTGTTTCCATTGCCACAGTCACTTTGTCAATCCATCTTCTCCAGGGTCTTCCTCTCCTGTACAGGTGACCCTCCACCCTTCTGAGCATGATATCCTACTCCAAAAGGGGGAAATGCAGAGCAGAATTTCAAATTCTCACAAACTTCAAACTTCCAGGAGCCAGAAAGTTTGGAATGAATTCCTGAAATGACTAAACTGTGATAAACCTTGAACTTTGAGACAAAAATATTTCCTTTTAGGGGTTTTTTTTTTTTAAACTAAATAATCGGGTTAAAACAAAAGTTTTCCTTTAGCATTAAATTCTTTCAAAATCTATATGAGATCAAACTGACAAGTGGGCAGTGAATTTATATTAAAGAAGAAGGAACAGTTCAGAAAATAAAGGTGACATTGAATACATACTCAGAATGTGTACACAGAAACTGTATATTTGGTTGTGGGTAATCTCAACAACAACAATACAAATTTTGAATTTGAAAAATGCAGAAAATTTGAATAGTTCTTACACTTACAAAACATCGTTGTCCACAATCATGGAAAAGAAACTAAAATATCAGTATGATATTCAAGCATACATTAAAAAATGAAGCTTGAGAGTATTCTATACATTAGTGGTGGGAATTTTGTTTGCTACAACTTAGTTCCTGAGATCTCCTAAAGTTTAAAATAAGAACTGTTGTTTGAATTTTTTAGTAATATTTTCACAATTCTACTACATATGTAAGTATCTCAAATCAGGACATAGAATCACTTTCTTAAATAAAATCTATGGAAAATAATCCAACATCATTGTCCTTTGTAATTTACTTTTTCCTCAATCAATTTAAAATGTTTTAAAGACCAATCTATGCTGATACATGTTAAGTTTTAATTTACGTGTTAATGTTTGTTTGGTATAAAATCCTGTCAATTATCTTTAAAGGGTTTAAAAAATATTTAACTTAAACACACATCTTTCTGTGCAAGAAATGAAATGAAAGACTATTTATAGAAATAAATTACTAAGCATTTCTCTAATTATTACTTGTCTCCCATCCCTCTAACAGAAAACATTTGAATTTTGAGGAGTAGTGATGTCTGTTTGAAAACTAAGATGTGTCTAATTCAGGCCACAATTTTTCCAATTATTAGCTATGCATCCAAGAGCTGGACAATGACTAAGGATGACAGAAAAATAACTGATGCCTTTGAGCTGTGGTGTTGGAGAACACTGAAAATCCCATGGACAGCTAAGAGAACAAACATAAATGTCTTGGAGAGGGTGCAGCCAAGGTGTTCTCTGGAGGCAAAAATGATGAAGCTTTTCCTCACATACTCTGGACATGTTACTAGTAGATGCTATTCTTTGGAGAGGACCATAAAGCTGCGAAGGGTGGAGAGTCAGTGAAGGAGAAGAAGAGTCTCAACCAGGTGGATTGGTACAGTGACAGTTGCAATGGCTCTTGTGTGTCAGGAAGTGTGAGGATGGCACAGGATAGAACAGGGTTCACATCTTTTGTCTATAGGGTTTCTATGAGTCATGCTTTACTTGACAGTACCTAACAACAGTAACATATAAGCATTGTTCTAATTTAAGAGGTCCAATAATAATAATACCTAGAAATACATTTGATCCAGTCCTTTGAGGACCCCTGATGTTTTAAACAGTGACTTTAAATTTCTTAGTCCTTTATTTATTCTCAGGCTACAGGCTAGTTTTTCTGTATATCAAACCTTCAGGAGTTTCCCAATGCTTCCTGAGCTTCCTTTTGTATTTATAAAAAAATTGCTGTTTCCTTAAGGTTGCATAGTGGGATGTACTTGGGGTGGTGGGAGGGGTGCGGGGGGATTGTGTACCAGGGAAGGAGTGGTTTTTTTACTTTTGAAAGAGAGGAGCGAACTGGGGGCCGGGGGTGAGAGGGCTGGGCAGGGAGAGAAGTGCAGCAATGAATGAATGGAAAACCAAAATCTCTGTAAATGCTCATTATTTTTAAAAAAAGAAAGAAAAAAATTGCTGTTTCCATTAACCTAAACTGTTGTCATTTCAGACTGTGAACAAATATCACTGTTCCCTTAAGTGTATTTTCACCAATCTTCTTCAATCTGATCTGTTAATCACCTACCCACATTGCATTATATGAATTATTTTCTTAAAATAATTACTAAAATAGAGAAGTGTACTCAGGGTGGGTGGTTGGGGGAAGGGACATGGGAATTGTATACTAATGAAGGAATTTTTTTTTCTCTCTTCAGAGGAGGAAGCGAGCTGGTGGGGAGGGGTGGGAAGGGAGAAAGTTGCGGCAATGAATAAATGGAAATCCAAAACCTCTGTAAAAAAAGTTATAATTAAAAAAATAGAATATATTAAATTCTAAGTCATGTTTTAGAAGCAAAATATTATCCGTATATATTCCTAGATTATCAGGGATCACATGGTGGTAGTATAGGGTAGATAAGATGCAAATATGAGAAAGACAACATTACTAGAGGTCCTAGTTTCTAAGCTGGGTGTTAAATTAACTCGCATTTTTAACATTATGCTGTACCAATGAATAAAACCTAATATATAAAGTAATAAATTATAAATAATGGTTATTTCTCATTATTTAAAATATAAATCTTGATTCTATTAATACAAACTAGATTAAGAAAATAAGCCAATGTGCAAAATAATTTGTCTTTAATTGATCAAGTTTCACATTTGGGAGAAATTTGCAACACTAGAATCCAAATATGTGAGATAGTACGGAAAATTTAACTTTATTAAAACCTAAATACAAGAAGTGATTTAGTACTGAGTAATTACATATGACTGTACCATGCTCCATGAGCATCTATTTCAGTGTAACAATTACATGAATGTGTTTACATCATACTATTAAAATCAATCTCAAGGTAAATTTTAGTTGAAATAATTTTCAGAGAAAACATACATCTACAATTCTACCCAAATAAAAATTAATAGACAAATAAGAACAAATGTGTTGGTTGTGGTAGTGTTGTTGTTATGTGCAGTCGAGTCGCTTGCCACTCATAGTGACCTTCAACCTTACTGTCTCTGACACACCTAACCCCATTACCCCAGTTACTGAGTCAATACATTTCATCAAGAGTTTTCTTCTCATACACGGTCCCTCCACGCTTCTAAGTATGATATCCTTCTCCAAGGACTGGTCCCTCCTTGCAACATGCCCAAAGTATGACAGACAAAGCTTCAGAATCCTTGCTCACAAGGAGAAGCCTGGTTTCACCGTCTCCAAGACAAACCTGTTTGTTCTCTAAACACTCCATGGTATGTTCAATACTCTTCTCCAACTCCATAACTCAAATGCATCGATTCCTCTTCTAACATCCTTAGTCATTATTCAGCTCTCATAGAAACATGCAATGTAAAGTCTTACCTGTAGGCTTTAAAGCATTAACATGTGTTATGATAATTAAACTGAGCAACAAATGAACAAATATTTTATTCCTTTTTCTTTCTACTCTACTTCTTTAGAAATTTGCTAGACTAAAATTACCAAGATTTTTACTTTCTCAAATACTCATCATTTTCTTAATCTGCAAGTTTTATACATTGTTCTTTTCAGAGTCTTCATATATTTCTTTTTTTGTTAATATATCCTTCTCTTTTAGTCACAAAGTTCCTCTTAATGACTCCCTCAGCCACACACATGCACTCACACAGAGACCACGCACTTCATACCTCTATATTCCAAACATATAGTGAAAGTTTTCCTCTATCCACATCATCTATCCTGGTTATCTATACATCCTTCAGAATTGCCAAGCTCCCTATTCCACAACAACGGGATGTGTCCCTACTGTCAAGAAAATCTTCTTTATCTTTCTACCTAATTAACTCCTTTTCATCCTTTAGATGTGAGCTCAAGTGTCACTTTCTGGAGGAGGCTTGCCCAGTCCTCCTTGGCTAAGTCAAAACCCCTTATAATTGGCTTTCCCATCAGTGTGTACTATCCTTCATTACACTTGCTCTGCATGTACATTTGTTTGTGTGATTATTTAATTAAAGTCTATCTCATCCACAGAAATAATGAGCTGCGAAGAGACAGCAATCACACCACCTTTTTTTTTAACCTCACCATTATATCACCAGAGCCTAGCATAAAACTCTCATTAAAGGGAAGTGAAAAAGAAAGAAGTAGAGGAAGAAAATTTAAGGTCAGAGGTGATATCCTCATAATTACTAGAAAGATTTTTAAAATAGCCTCATGTTTAAACCTTAAAAATGAACTTGTAAATTAAAATACCGCTGAGGAGTTCATTGGTTTTGCTTCCTTCTTACTCTACTGTAAATTAGTTGGGGTTTGATATCTCTCTCTGTGTCTCTCTCTTTCTCTGTGTCTCTCTCCTCCTCATTTTTTCCTTTTTCCCTATTCAAAGAAAAGGTTAAACACTGGTGGCCTAGTGGCAAAAAGCTGTACTGCAATCCCGAAGGCATTCTAGTCCACCAGCTGCTGTGGGAGGAGGATGGTCATCTCCTTCTGTGCGATTAACTGCCTTTGAAAACCTGCTGGAGGGTCATGTATAGGTTGCTTCTGACTGTACACATTACACAACAACAACACCACAATGTATCTCAAGACGTGGTCAAAAGCAAGTCTAAAGTAAGAATTTATGTGTAAACAGAAGGTGATATAGGAAGGAAGAGGGAGGTATTTTATAAAATGAAACAGAATAAAAGTAATAACTAAAGTCAATGTATAATATTGGGTCACCACCATGATGATATATAGAACTCATTCCCACTTAACTTTCTAATAACAATAGCTTGCTTCTCAGAACCACCTACTACCCACTCCATGATGAAAGTCTCCCAGTAATGTTTGCTTCTCCCCATTTTCAGACTCCTGTCAAGTTGGTGGCACAGAAGAAGGTGGAAGGGCTGTTATTGTTAATATGTGTCATGAAGTCACCTTCATCTCATAGTGATTTTGTGTGCAGCAGCTCTGGACTCTGCCATATTCTGAGCCAGTCTCACTGTCTTCAAAACACCTACCCCTATTCCCTAGTTATTGTGCCAATCCATCTCATCTAGGATTTTGCTGTTAGATTCACAATGTAGAAAGCAAAAGGCACTCAGTACAATTAAGCCAAGCTTTCCTATGATTTTATGCCACTGTAATGTAGATATTAAAAATAAGTTTGAGGGGATATGAAGCAGGACTCAAGAGGCACATAGATATAATTATGAGTGCCAAAACATTGATCATGATAGTGTCAATCTCAAAAAATGAATAGCAAAAACTGCAAAGCCTAATTTATTACTTTCACCAAGGTTTAAGAAATTAAATGCTACTTAACCTAATGTAACTTAAGCCACTAAATGAAAGGTAAATAAAAGTGTCTACTCCAGACATTTCCCAACTGTTTTAAGTTGGGGAAATGGAACATCAAGGCACAAGACCGGGAGAATCTCTGAATAGACCAAAAGGAATAAGAAGAGCACTCACTGCTCATGAGCAGAAAGTGGATAATGAGTCCATAGCTCACCCAGAAGGTGCCTAAAGATTCTCACCAGCAGCAAGAGGTTTGTTTCTTTTTTTGCTGACTCACAGACTCACAGTTATGGTACCAACAGTGGGGTTTATTAGGAAAGGAAGTTGGAAAGTGGGAGAGACAAAAAATATCACAGTATTACCCACAATAAGTCCAGGTTTTAGCCCAACAATTTCAAGGCATCTAGTCCAGGATTCAACAAGCAGCTTTTCCTTCCATCATCAGAGGAAATAACAGCAAAATCCAACTGTGGCCAGTGAAAATGCAAGAAGCCTCAGGTTACACCTTGCCAACAATTTTTCCACAGCAATGCCACCGTATCTCCAATACCAGGATGTTGCTCTCACCAGGGTCTTGCCACCACAAGCCTTGCTCACCTCAGGTCTTGCTTTGAAGTCTTTCTCACTTCAAGTCTTGCTGCTCCAAGTCTTTCTTTCCTAAAGTCTTGCTGTTCCAAATCTTCTTTTCCAGTAGGAGAAGCACTCTTTCTCTTATGTTAATCTCACTACTGAGGCTGATTTGCAAGACCATGTGCCTGCAGCTAAGGTAGCTGGAGATCATAGGCTAATACCTAATAAAAGTTCTACAATTTGATGGGGTGGAGGCGGGAAATTTGAAGAATCTGTTATGGGGAAACAGCTGAATTTTGTAAATAAACTAGTAAATTTTTTTAAAGTCATCTTTTAGTCTTACTCTGCATCAACTTAATTATTTTGTGCTCTAAAAGAGTTTTAATAAGCTATATGGGATTTATAATTTTCATTCATCAACAGTATCAATCTATCTATATAATCAAAGTTCTCAGTCAACTAGAGAAGTATACTTCATTAAGGTCATTTCTTAATTATATTACTTAAGATATTATATCTAAAACAACTAATCAGCATTTATAATATAACTTTTGGAGCCAAGTATGTCCTGAGTTTCATCTTTATTCCAATAAGAAAGGAAGGAGGTATACGTTGTGAATTATCTTATTAACCCTATTACGTGTATATTGAAGATTGTAGTTTGGATCCACTTGTTGGCTTGTTTGTTTGCTTCAGGAGAACAAGTTGAGAGATAAAGATAGTTGTGTCTATGAAGTTTCCAGACTTCATTCTATAACATGTCTCACTCCACATGTTTTTGTTAGCTACCATTGGAGTGCACTATTACTTTTAGTGGCTCTATGAATGTTATATCAAAACTTCGATTTATCCTATGCCATTCTCAAGATCTCCACCATGCTCAAGTGCATTCAAGGTTATCAACCCATCCTGTGATAGTTTCCTTCTCTTTCACTGATCCTCTACACTCTCAAGCATAAAGTCCTTTTCCAAGATCTGATGCCTTTGACAACATGCCCAAACCATCCCTGCCTTTAAAGAGCACCCTAGTCTCTATTCCTCTAAATAGATTCACTTGTTGTTTTGGCAGTCCACTGTATATTCAGCACTCTTCACCAACACCACAATTCAAAAACATCAATTCTTCTTTAGCTTTCTTATTCATTATTCCACATTAATATTCAATGAAGCAATTCAAAATATCATTACTTGAACCAGCCACACTTTAATTTTGAGGGGTTTCGGTTGTTGTTGTTCTTTTTATTTGTATTAATTTTAATGAAAGTTTACAGAGATTTAGGGTTTCCAGTCATTCATTGTTGCAGTTTTCTCCCAGCCCACCCCTTACACCCCAATTTGTTCTTCACTTTGAAAAGTAAAAGAAAAATTATTTCATTGTTATCCAATCCAATCCCTCCCCCCAAGTCCACTCCACAGCCTTCATTCTGGACTCCTGTCATGACAGTAAAACCTAATCATATGTTTGTTTTAAACAGTTCTCTCCCTTATCTGTTTCAAAGCAGTGTACAATGTCAGTGCCATTTTACAACAATGGCCCTATGGAAAATTTGTCCTTTTGTGACTGAGAAATTTCATTCAGCATAATGTCCTCCAGGATTACCCATTTTGTGTAGTGTTTCATGAGTTCCTTGTTTTTCAATACACCATAGTATTCCATTGTGTGAATATACCACAGCTTCTCTATCCATTCGTTTCTGGATGGGCACTTCATACTTCAGTTTTTAAACTGACATTGTTTCTCTTTAATACTTTAAAAACATCCTTGACAATAGATTTGCCCAATGGAATTGATTGTGGATGCAAGTAAAATGAAATAATTTACAATTTTAATCAGGTCGGTTTTTTCCCGTTATTGTATTACCTCTTGGTCTAGTGGTAGTAAGATTTTTTTTATTTTCTTGTTTCTAATATGTAATCCATATTGAATGACATAGTCTTTGATGTTCAGTGAATGCTTCAAGTCTTCTTTCCTTTCTACAAGCAAGGTTGTGTCAAGTGCATAAGACCACTTGTTGGTGAGTCTTCCTTCAGTTCTACTGCCACAATCTTGTCAAATAATTCAACTTCCTATTCTTTTCAAGATTCCCATTCTTCTCAATACTATCCACAGAGCAAAATGTCTTGCTTGGTACAGTCAATAAAACACAAATCCATCTGACACTGGCAGTAGCACCTCTTGTTCCATAGTCTCTTCTGAATCCAGGTTAAATTTCTGGATGTTTTCTGTTGATGTACTTTTCTACTTGTTTTTTAGTAACCCCCTTCAGCAAGATTTTTCTTTAATGTGCCGTTATGATATTTTCATCATTGGATTTCACTACAATTGCTATTTATCTCTCATTGACACGGAGTCAGAACTAATCGCTGAGCCTCTGTTAGGTTTATAAGACTGTAAATCCTGTGGGAGGAGATTGTCCATCTTTCTCCTGTTGAGCCACTATCAATTCAAACCACCAGAAAAGTTCTTTCTTTCCTTTATCAATATAATTCCCAAGAAGCTATAGTCTCACCAATGATCTCCAGATGCTATATAATACATTAAAAATAGGCAAACTTTCTCAATACCAAATTATTGAAAAGTTACCAATTTAGTATAACATGGCATCCTTTATTAAGGACATTTTCCAGACATCAAATGGGAAGCAGTTTGGAGCCTGTAGCCTGAAGTCCAACTGGAATTTTAATACTAAATCTTGATAATGGGCCTTAAATAAATTTCTGTAATTAGTAGTAAATAATGGTCAATATGTCTGATATTTATACTAATGCAACCTGCAAAATTCCAGCAGTACTGCTAAAATGAAAAGGAAGGGTAAGAAAAAAAATCTATCAAAAAATCTATCAAAAATTACTAGAGCTTTTATAGTAAAAATAGTTGAAGGTACAAGGATCCAGGAGGGGTGGGATAGACTGGAAGTAGAGGGATGTGGATATACAGGGGGAAGAGGGATTAATCATTGGATTGTATAATTTGATGGGTTGGGGGGATGAGGGAAATTGATAAAATGTGTTCAAATTTGTATTAGAATTTCGTAAATAAACTAGTAAAAAAAATAGAAGAAAGAGAATAAAACATATTATGCATCAATGTTCACAGCAACATTATTAAAAATATACAAAAGGCAGGAGCAAGCCAAGTGTCCATCAACAACAAAAAAAATAAATAAACAATGTGTGGAATGAATATTCAATGAAATGAATCTCTAATATATGCCACCACATGAATAAATCTTGAAGATACAATGCTTAATGAAACATCCAGATACAATGTGACAAATATAGTATGATTTCACATATGAATTATTTAGAATATGCAAAAGCATAGATACCAAAATTTGGAACTGACTCAGTGGCAGTGAAGTGTATAGTGTTGCTCTAAGTGGGAATAAATTTGATGGCAAAGAATTTTTCTTTTATTAGTATTAGGTGATGTTTGTAGAAATCATATCCTTCAATATTTCTATGTCACGCTGGAGACTAAGGTGCGCCTGATCCAGGCTATAGTCTTTGCAATTACGTGCTATGCATCGGAGAGTTGGACAGTGAATAGGGATGATAGAAAGAGAATTGATGCCTTTGAGCTGTTGTGCTAGAGAAGAGGGTTGAATATA
>NW_006399869.1:1275325-1280971 GCF_000299155.1 Elephantulus edwardii | reverse complement strand
TATCAAATGACATCACACGCAAGAAAGATTTTGCTGAAGATTATCCAAAAAAGGCCATCCATCATGTAGAATGTTCTATAGAATTTAACAAAGTAATTCTATAACAAATATTTTAAAAAGCTCACGAGAATAACCAATTTTGAAGAATAAAAATAAGGTGTGAAAAACAACCTAGTAGATACAAAGATTATTTAAGGACTTAAACACTTAACGAGCAAAATAAGCAAAATGGTACAATCTAGAAAACCTAGAACAAACACAAATAAGTAGTCAATCTATAAAAGCCAGAACCTGTGTAAGGTAGAAATCTGTGAGTCAAGAAAAACTCAAATGTTTTCCACTATTAAGAGCAATAAAAAAAAGAGGTAAAGAATGGTGTACCCTGTCAAAGATGGAAAACTTTTGAGAACCAGAAAAACAGTATGTCCTATCAAATTCTTGGCTGCACAGGTTTCCTGTAACGAGTTTAGATTTTCCAGGGTTGATCATGTAAATCAAAGAGATAAATCAAACTATTCAACACATTGTCCTTGAAAAAAAATAATCATAGCACAATCTTAAAGAAAGTATTTTTAAAGTATATAATCAAAAGCCTAGTTTCACGTTCTCCATGAGGGTGGAGGAACTATGCAAGAGACGAAGACTCTAGCTGAGATGGATTTACTCAGTGAGTGGAGCAATGGGGGTAGGTGTGGCAGAGACAATAAGATTAGTTCAAGATTTAACAGGTTTCAGAGCTGTTGTGAAAAGGGTTGCAAGAAATGTCAAGTGACTCGATGATACCTAACAACAGCAATAAACAAAAAGTTAATACCTCAAATGCCAGACAATTATTATAAAAGATATTTTAAAAACAAAAAGTTTTCTTCAGGTGATTTTCCAGTTGCTAACATCATTTGTAAAAGAGTCTGTCCTTTCCCCACTTAAATGATTCCATCTCCTTGTCAAATATCAGTTAATCATAGGGGTGATGAGCTGATTTCTGGGTTATCAACTCTATTTCATTGATCTATGTTGTATGAGTACCAAGCTGTCTTGACCACCACAGCTATGTAGTAGCATGATGCCCCCTACCTTATTTCTCTTTTTCAGTAGTGTTTTCCTTATTTGTGGTCTATTTCCACTCCAACTAAAATAGAAAGTTGTGTTATTTTGTTAAAGAATGAAATTGTTATTTGTATTGGGATTGCATTGAATTTGTATGTTAACTTTGGTAGAATTGTCATTTTCATAATATTGAGTCTTCGTATCTATGAGTATGGTATATTCTTCCATTTCTCTAGATCTCTTTTTGTTCCTTGTAGTACAATTTTGTAACTTTTTGGGTATAGGTCTTTTGTAAGACCCATACCTTACATCTTACATAATCAAGGTGGATGAGGGACATAGAAGTAAAATCGAAGACAATTCAACAGAGAATAGCTAGGAAGAACTCTAGATGCCCTAATCCACAGCATGAACAGTCTTCCAAGCACAGTGAAAGTGCTACAACCAGTAAAGAATAAAACAGATAAATGGGACCTTCTAGAAATCAAATCCCATGCACATCAAAAAAACTTCTCCAACAGGGTAAAGGAAACCCACATACATGGAAAGAAAATTTGGCAATGACATATCTGATAAAGAACTCATAACTAAAATTTATAAAATACTCAGCACCTCAATAAGTAAAAGGTAAACAACCTAATCACAAAATGGGCACAGGATATGAAAAAACACTTTACCAAAGAAGACATTGAGATGGCAAACACATGAAAAGATGTTCACAATCCCTAGCTATTAGAGAGGTATAAATCAAAAGAACTATGAGACATTATCTTACCCCCCACAACAATAGCAAAATTCAACAGAGCAGCAAACAACAAATACTGGAGAAATTGTGGAAAGATTAGACCTATTTTTCATTGTTGGTGGGAATGTAAAATGGTGTAACTACTATGGAAGGTAGTCTGATGCTTTCACAAAAATTTGGGAAATAGAAATACCATTTGATCCAGGATTTCCACAACTAGGAATATATCTTAGAGAAACAAGAGCCACAATTCAAATAGATGTATGCACATTCATGTTTAATGCTGTATCCTTCATAATAGCAAAGCGATGAAAGCAAAGCAAGTGTCCATAAACAAACAAATAGATAGGAAAACTATGATACATTCACACAATGGAATACTATACAGCATTAAAAGACAGTGAAATAGTAAAACATTACACAACATTGGGGAGCCTTGAGGACACTATGCTAAGTGAAATATCTCAGTCACAAAATGACAAACACTACATATCATTGCTTTTCTAAAGTAGGACAGACACGGGAAGGGGTTGGGGAAAGAATGGGTCAGAGTGAACAGATAATGAATATTTCATTAAAACAGATGAGGGAAGAACTTTCTGAAAGGAATATATGATTACTCTTTATATGTAAGAGAACAATCTGGAGCAAGGGGTACACTGCAGCATGGACTGGGGAGGTTGGGAGAAAGCGTGCAACAATGAATAAATAAATTAAAAATCCAATAGAAGAGTAAACTTTTGAAAAACAAAAAACCCCAAAGTTAATGAAATAAATGATAAAATATTCAAAAGACAATTTACAAAAGTACAAACTGAAACCTAATGGGAAAATATCTTCAGAACCTCACATCTGACAATAATCTAAGACCCCAAATAAATTGCTGTCAAATATTAAAAAATTGAATTGGCAAGAATCATATGATACATATATTTACTAAAATGAATGAATGAATGAGTAAGTAAATAAATACATAAATAAATTAGTAAATAAATGAGTAAATGGATAAATAAATGTTTCTTAGTTTGGAGGTCAAGCTAAAACCATAGATTAGTTTGTTGAATATTATGAGAGGAATAAAAGTTTGTTGTGTCATGTTTGCCTCGAATGAATTATGTTTGTGATATTGTGTGAAGTGAGATAAGAATGTAGTGTTATAACTTTCAGTATATTATTAGAAATACAGATCAAAATTTATGTTTAGAATGTTAGAATTTATTACATGAATGTGTATTTGTGTTAAGAGTATATTGTAAAACAGAATGGAGCTTGTAAACGATAGTTTAGAATGTTGGAAATTGTTAAGAAAGCAAGTGCTGATGTTAAGATCATATTATTTGAATGAAACTTAGAAAGTTAAATGTTTAGAATGTCAGAAGTAAGCATGCAAGCATGTGTCAGATAACATGAAAAATAGAATTTAAGGAATGCCTTTAGCCTGAACCATATTGGGCCTAGAGACTATTAATAAAAAATGTCATAATAGGCCCAGAAAGTAAATATGGTAATAAAAACTGTAAAAATTTAAGTGTAGAAATCCAATGTGTTAATCTTTAAATGAAGTGCCTCAATTTAGACTAGTCATCTTTCTGAGAGGGGCCCTGCAGGATAGCAGGTTTTTATCAGGACGAGAATTATCTCGATTCTGATTAGTGAAACCCTGGCTTTACGAGGCCTGCACTTGAGTTACTCCCTGTATGAAATGATGGTATAAAATTGACCTTCCGGATGCAAAAAGACCAGAGGCATAAACAGAGTAGATCACCTCTCTGTCCAATGTCTATCCACTTTCTAATTTCACCATCCCTTGCTGAATTTCACAATGAACAGTGTTGTTGTTCTTCTTCTTCTTGTTATGTACCATCAAGTCACTTGCAACTTATAGTGACCCTATACACAATTCTCTTTGAACCCTATTCTATCCTGTGTCACTTTCACTATCTTTGAAACACATGCCCTCATTACCACAGTTATTGAGTCAATCCATTTCATCCAAGGTCTTTTCTCCTGCATTGTCCCTCGATACTTCTAACCATATCCCTCTCCAAAGACTGGCCCCTTCTGGCTACATGATCAAAGTATATGAGATAAAGCTTCAAAATCCTTGTCTGCAAGGAGACACTTGGTTTTGTCCTCTCCAGAACAGACCTGTTAGTTCTCTTGGCCATCCTATGTTCAAAACTTCTCTCCAGCACCACCACTGAAATGCATCTTGATTTTCTGACTGCTGGTGTCAAGAGTGTTGATTGTGGAACCAAGCAACTTTAAATTGGTAACAATCTCAATCTCTTTGCCATCTGTCACGATGTTGTCAATTGGCCCAGTGGTGAGAATCCTTTTTTTCTTAATACATAATTTCACTCCATATCACAAACTACCATTCTTGACCCTCTGTAGCTGATGTTTCAGGTTCTCCTCAATTTCAGCAAGTAAGGTTGTGTCATCTGCATAATAGGTTGTTAATGAGTCTTCCTCCAATTTTGATGCCACATTCCTCCTCTTAAAGTCCAGACTCCTGAATGATCTGTTCTGCATACAGATTGAAAAGGTATGAATGCAAGACACATCCCTGATGCATTCCTTTCATTATTTTGAACCATGCAATGTTTCCTTGCTCTATTCTGATGACTGCCTCCTGGTCCAAGTATAGGTTTCACTTAACATCAAGTGTTCTGGGATTCCCATTCTTCTCAGAGTTAGCCACAGTTTGTTGTGATCCCCACAAATTCCTTTGCAAAGTCAATGAAAGACAGATATACATTTCTGTGGTACTCTCTGCTTTCAGCCAATATCCATTTAATTTTGACTTTACTGTCCCTAGTGTCACAACCTCTTCTATACCCAGCCTGCACATCTGGCAAGCTCTGTTGCTACATTGTTCCAGTCAGTTTTGTATATTCTTCAACAAAATTTTGCTTGCATGTGATATCAATGATATTGTTTGATAAGTTCCACACTCTATTAGATCACATTTTTTTGAATGGATGCATGAATATTTATGTATCTCTTCCAGTCAGTTATTTGAATACTGGCTATGAATAATTAGTTGCTAAGCCTGATTGTTTGGATATTATTGTTTGGTTGATTGTTAAGATTTGAATTGCCTTTTAATGTCTTACCTTTTAAATTTATATTTGTATGAAATTATACATGGGCTTTGGACCTTTTGGCTTCCAAATAAAGTCTGTTATTTGCAAGTATAATACCATTTGCCAGTATTCTTTGTTTATACATAAATTTGCATCATACAGATCATGATTGCACTTTGTTGTTGTGTGCACTGAATTGGAATGGTCCTTAGTTGTCCCTCCAGGGGTTTTCAGAGGCAGTAAATCACATTTAAAGAAATTGCCCATTCTTCTGTCACAGAACAACTGGCAGATTCAAGATTCAAACTTCATGCTTTTAGGACTGCAGTACAGCTTCCTACCACTAGGGCACTAGAGCTCCCTATCAGAAATTGTTGTTGTTATGTGTCATCTATAAGGACCCCATGCATAAGAGGCCTAAACTGTGGTTTATCCTGTGACAATCTCACTGTCTCTGACACATCTACTCCCATTACCCCAATCATTGAATCGATCCATCTCATCGAGGGTCTTCCTCTACTGCACTGTCCCTCCACCCTTCCAAACTAGTCCCTCCTTACGACATGCCCAAAGTATGTCAGATGAAGGTTCAGAATCCTTAAAACAACTATGAGATTTCATCTCACCCCAGTCAAAATAGCAAAATTTAACAGAACAGCAAGCAATAAATGCTGGCGAGGTTGTGGAGAAACTGGAACCCTGATTCACTGTTGGTGGGAGTGTAAAATGGTGCAACCCCTGTGGAAAGCAGTATGGCGCTTTCTC
>NW_006399869.1:1270090-1270522 GCF_000299155.1 Elephantulus edwardii | reverse complement strand
TTAGTGTTCAAGGCCTCAAACCTGTTCCTGAGATGATTATGAAATACAGGTGGGATGAAATCAAGGTCATACTATGGCTCCTGTGGGTTTGGTTTGGTTTGATTTTCCTCAGTTTCAGCTCGAACTTGCATATGAGTAGTTGGTGGTCTGTTCCACAATCAGCTCCAGGCCTAGTTTTCACAGCTGATATTGAGCTTCTCCAGCAGTTGTTTTTTCCACAGATGTAATCGATCTGATTCCTATGCACAGCATCAGGTGAAGTCCACATGTATAACCTGTGTTTATGTCTCTTATAAAATGCATTTTCAATAAAAATAAAAATGTTTATAGAATTACATCATTAAAAACCTATGAGCAGTTCTAATTTATCTGACAGGGTCACTGTAAGTTGAAATCGACTTGATCACAGATTGACTTCTAGTTTTAAGACTA
>NW_006399869.1:1259561-1269990 GCF_000299155.1 Elephantulus edwardii | reverse complement strand
AGGAGAACAAACAGGTTTGTCCTGGAGAGGGTGAAGCCAGAATGCTCCTTGGAGTCAAGGATTCTGAAGCTTCGCCTGACATACTTTGGGCATGTTGCAAGGAGGGACTGGTCCTTGGAAATGGGACATTATGTTTGGGAGAGTGGAGGGACAGCGCAGGAGAGGAAAACCTTCGATGAGATGGATCAATTCTGTGAGTGGAGTGGTGGGAATGAGTGTGTTTGAGACAGCAAGGTTGGCACAGGATAGAACCGCGTTTAGGGCTCTTGTACATAGGGTGGCTATGAGTCACAAGTGACTCGATGGCACATAACAACAACAACTTGTAAAAAAAAGAAATTAAGTTTTAGAAAATGTAGCTGAGATGCCAAAACTTTTCAATCAAGAAGGTTACATCTCTTTATCAAAAGCCTACACAATTTAACACAACGGTTTGTGATCCAGAAATAATTGCAAGCTAATTAGAATTTTAGTTATACCATAGGAAAGATTATAAAGTAACATTTTGTTTAAGTTCAGCATGGAATTTTGCCTGTAGAGGTGAAGAAGGTTTCACCGCTGGTTTTTTGGTTTTTTTTTAATATGGTGTCCTCGAGTTGCTTCATATGACTCATAGTCACACTGTGAGCAACAGGTCTGAAATTTGTCCTCTCTTGTGCCATTGTTATCATTCCTGATATATTCAAGACCACTGCTTCAGTTACTGTGTCAACTCATTTAATTCAGAGTCTTCCTCTCTTTCTCTGATAATTTACCTAAACCAGAATCATGTCTTTTTCTAAGGACTGGTCTCTCCTGACAAAATATCCGAATCATAACCCTATTTGCACTTCTTCCAAGACTGATTTCTTTGTACTTTTGGCAATCCATGGAATATTCAGTATTTTTCATCAATACCACAACTGAAAGGCAAAGAGTCTTCTGTCATTCATAGTCACTGTCCAATGTTCAGGTGTACAGCAAGTAATTGAAAAGATGATGACTTGAATCAGATACACCATAGGCTTTAACTTTATTGCTCCTAAGCACTTTGGAGAGGTCTTTGACAGCAATGTTTTCAATGCAGCACATCTTTTGATTTCTCTACTGCTGATACTAAGGGTGCTAACTGTGGATCCAAGGAAGATTCAATCATTGACAACTTCAATCTTTTCTTCATCTATCATGATGTTGTCTATTGGTTTGGTTGTGAAGATTTTTGTTTTCTTGATATTGAGATGTAATCCATACATCTGTTGTTTGTTTTTGTTGTTTTTTTTTAATCTTTTACAGCAAGTGCCTCAAAAATATCACAGTGTCCCTAGATACTCTAAATACTTTTAAGTTAGATAGAGTAATAGGCACAGAATTTATGAAATGCTTTAAACTTACTCCACATGCATAATCTTTTATACCCACAATATCCTAACCAAGCACTTTTCCATGATCTTGAAACATCACTACTTTCTGCTGTATGGAATATTCTCTTGTTTTCCTTTGTTTTATAATGTAACTTAGTATAATTTATCCTCAACCTTTCTAATTTAGAGCCCTTGCCTAACAAAATACCATAAACATCTGTGCAACACTTTAAAGAACATTATGAAAATATTCTCTATTTCAGTGATACTATTTTACACTTCATATTTTTTTAAAAAATACTGTTTTTCAAATAACAAAATATTGCTTGGGGTAAATTTGTTGCATATTTCTTTAAAAGTGTTAAAAAGCAAAGATGCCACTTTGAGGACTAAGGTGCACTTAATCCAAGCCATCATAATTTCAATTGCTTCATATGCCTTTCACAGCCAGATAGTGAATAATGAAGATTGAGGAAGAATTGTCACCTTTGCATTATGGTGTTGGTGAAGAGTACTGAGTATATGAACTTCCAAAAGAAAAGAAAACAAGTCTATCTAAGAAAATGTACTGTCAGAAAGCTCCTTAGAAACAAAGATGGTAGACTTCGTCCCACATACTCTGGGCATTTTATCTTGAAGAGACAGTCTCTGGAGAGCATCACAGTTGGTCAGCAAAACAGTGGAAGCCCTCAATTATATGATCAATACAGTGGCTACACATTTTTTAAAGACAAAAATGGTTGTGAAGATGGTGCAATACTGGTGGCATTTTATTTTATTGTACAGAAAGTTGCTATTAGATGACATCTAGCAATAACGTACGGCAAATCATATCTATTAGATGCTTACACTTTCTAAAGATTTTTCTCACTTCTTTTAGTATATCTGTAGACAAAGATAAGGCCTCTGTGACCTTTTTGGATTAATCTTTTTAAGAAAAAGTAAAGGTGAAAGATTTTTTAAAAATGCAACCTGTACTCTTTAATGTGCATTTTTAAAATTTATCATATAAAATATGAATGATTTATTATATAAAATATCACATTGGTACTAAAGGTAAAATAATTTGGCACAAACTACAAGTTAAATTCCATAGTGCGTCCTGGTTATCATTTCCGGCTGGACAATTTATTTGAATAATACACACCTTTTTATAACTTTTTACGTCAAGTTTGTCCCATCCACACATTATCAGAGAGATTAGGCAATATGCTAGCTTAAGAAAGATTTATATTATTACAGTACATCAGGAAAGTACCCATGAAGAGCAACAGGACCTTCAAGAACCTCAAAGTAGTGCTCCAGAAGCTATACTATGCTGAGATGTGTACAGTGAAGTTAGTAAAAAATAAGATGAGCTAAGAGCTGGGACTTTTGGTAATAAAAAGTCAAGAAATAAAGAAAAAACTAGTGTCTGAATCAGAGGATAAAATATTGCTGCTAACCCCAGAGGTCCTAGATAAAGATATTTTTAGTCATTGCATTGTTCTCCAAAACTGATGTAGCATCTTCTGATATCTATCTTAGCACCACCATTGTCCCATTTAATGAAACCTCCCTCCAATATCTCACCTATTTCCCATTTTGTTATCATCATGTCTCTTTTTGCAATAACTTTATACTACACTGGTCTGAAAATAACCTCAAACTTTATCCAAAGAGCAAACACGGATTATGTGTGTAAAAGATAAAAGCTTTCTTGGAATCAAAAAAGTTTAAAAAAAAACCAAGAAAAAGAAAACACACACACACACACACACACACACACACACAAAACAGCACAAACCATAAGCCACAAAGAAAACAGCATGCTTTTAAACAAAACCTCTGCATTATAACTGTGATTATTCATTTCTTCAACCTTGACTTCCTGTTAGACATTGAAGTAATCAAAGTTGCATACCAAAATCCCCTTAGCACTCAGTGATTACTTATCACACACTAAATTCAGGATTATTAAAAAGCTCTTTAAATTTTAAATACTTTAAATTGCAATAGATGACACTTCAAAAGAAAGAAATGAACCCGAAAGTAGCAAAGTTTCATTTCTTCCCACCTTTCCCACAGTGCTTCTTTTGGTAATCAATTGACATTAGAATCAAATATCCCAATAAACATCTCCACTTCCTTGTGATCTGAAATAAGACTCCACCCAAACAGAAGGAATAATAGATAAAACATGAGTTGAACTGGCATGAATGGAGGTCGAGATGTTAGTACGTTTTTTACACTTAAATGCAGTATTACTCTAAAACCATACACCTAAGCATGTTTTGGTTTTTTATTTTTTATTTTTTTTTCCACAAAGCCCTATCAGTAGAATAAACCGATCTCAGAAATACTTAGCTAGCAAATATCTTCTGAGAAGTACTGAATAACAAAAGAAATTGCCAGGAAAGAAAGAGTCTACTCAGGTACTCGACACGCATGTTGTTGAATCCATCTGTCACAAATAATCCTCAAAATAAGCTCCCAGAAATCAGAAAGAAAGAAGAGAGAAAGTGTGTCTTTCATTAAGTTTGTTTTTTCCACTCATATCATTTGGGGATAAAACTTAGGTATTTCTGCCTCAACTGGTCTCTTCACTCGCTCTGCACCTGGATGACTGCAACCAACACTCACCTTAGGCAGGGGACCCTCTGGCGTCCTAAGTCTCTGCTTTCAGTCCAGTCTGCTGTATAAGCACAAAGGAAGCTCTCGCCCAGGTCGAAGGGTGGCGGGGACCCAGATCGAACCCAATCTTTCCACTGAACCCGCTAGCGCACCAATGCTACAGCAAAGACAAAGGCTGTCTTTGGTCCTCCACAGCGTGTGCGCTCCCTGGGTGATAGATGCCCGCCCCTTCAAGCCCACACTGGGAGCGTGTGAGCTGGTGAAGTGGATGCCATCGATTTCCCGCTTTCCGAGGGGTGCGGCTCAGTGACTAGTAGGGCGCAAGAGTAAACAGCGCGCAGGGCACTGGGGATCCACCAGAAACCGCTTGTGCGCAAGGCGGGCATGAGAAGCCAAGGGAGGTAACTACCCTGGAAGCTGCTTCCACTCACCAGGCGAGCCTGCTCCCCTCGAGTTGAATCTGGGCACCTACTGTGAGCCTCAATCACGGATACCAGCTTGCCCGCTCATCCACTCCTCAAAGGCACCTGCTGCCTGTGCTCCGGGTCTGGTGCTGAGCAAAGCACCGCGTGGGTTTAGGGGCACAAGCGCTCTGGGACGGCGAGCCGAGGAGGGTACGCAGCGAGGTTGATGGAAAGATCTTTGCAATCAGTCACCGGCGGAGGGCGAAGTCGCTCAGGCTACCAGCCGGCTGCGCGCCGCAGGCATCCCGGGGCGCTAGCATCCTCCCATCTTTTGTCAGCGAGGAGCAGAGCGCTCCTCCGGAGCTCAGGGACGTGCAGCCCCGCGGCAGGCAGAATCGCTCTAGCTGGGCTCCTCAGTCCTCTCTTCTCTCTTGTTCCCCCTCCCTTTCCCTGTTCCCCCTCTCAGTACCGGCGCTCACTCGACTCCCATGATGTCATCTGGTGGAAATCTGCCATGCTCAAAGACTGGAATAATCCAGCGCTCACGCGGGGAAGGGAATATAACGCTGGTGGAGGCAGCAGCAAAGCTTGTAGGAGTTCCCGTCAACTGACAGGGTCTGAACAACTGCAGTCACAAGGACAGGACTGGGGATGGGTGTGGAGAAAGGTGGCTAGGGGAGGGTATGTGGACTGAATGGGAGCTGTAGGGATGACACTGAGGAGGATGCTCATTGTTGGGAAATAAGTATTTAAACTGACCTCAGATGCCAATCGTACAAAGAGAGCGTTTTGGCTTCTCAGAAGCTCCTGCACCCCTTCAAAGTGATGGACCTCCAGGCTTAAGTCAGAAATACTAGTATACTTGCCTCCCTGCGTTTTAATCCTTGGTGAGAAAGTTTAAGGTGCCTGGCCTACTGGGAATGGTCTCAGTACTATCTACTAAAGTTTTCATGGCTAAGAGTATCAGGCAAAATAGGAGCAAACAAGGGAGTCAAGAAGTTTTGTTAAACTAACACTGCTTGGAGGCATTCTCATCAAGGGAAAAGCCATTAACAAAAAAAAAATCACACTATCTTCCCCTTCTCTCCTCTAAATCCTATTGAACACTCTAGAACTACCCTTCTCAAGACCTCACTCAAGGGTTACCTTCACTGATGAAGCTATTTCAATTGGAAAAGGTTTATTAAGAGACATGAAAAATGTGACACCATTTCTTTTTTGCTCAAAAATCTTTGTAGTATCATAGTTTACTAGCAGAATGAGAGCAAGCAGTACTTTTGAAGAATTCCCTGTTTTAGTTGTAATGTGTTCATACTAGAGCTCAGATCTAGCCCTATAACATGTTCAAAACTCTTACTGGTCATAGACCAGATCAAACCACCCACTTCGAAGAGCCTTTTTTCCACTCCAAGATCATTTATCACCTGTTGGCCCAGGACATTATGCCAGCAGCAATTGTTCATCAGAAGTTAAAACACTAAAGTTGTCATTGTTGGCAATTACTGCTCATGGTGGCCCCATGGATACTAGAACAGAACTATGCTCCATTGGGTTTTTAATGGTTACTTTTTCAGTAGATTATCAAGTCTTCCTTCTTAGACAAATCAACCATCAACTTTCAGTTAGCAACCTTCTGTGTTAACTTGACCATTGGACACTTTATTAAATAGACTTCTTTGAGGGCAACTAAGTAGAAGCATGAGCTCTGTTGCTTGATTCAGACATCATTGTCTTTAGAAGTATAAAACCTTTTGCTAGTGGTATCCAATTCATAGCGTAGTTGAAACCAACTTGTAATAATCCTAGGGAACTCTGGTGACATAATCCATAGGGATTATAGGATACAAACTCCTAACTTAAAGATGTCACTTTTTTGGTAGTAGCAGCTCCAAGGGAGAAAAATGAGCAATCTCCTCTGCAATTGCATCCACCGTGAGCCTTATGGAGAGTCAGCTATGTTGGTTTCAACTCAGCAGCAATGAGTGTGAGTTAATTTTCTATAAAACAAAATAGCACTGACTCATAGGATTCCCAAGGCTGTATTCTTTACAGAAGGAACTCTGGTGCCTTAGTGGTAAGGAATTCCACTACTAGTCCAAAGACAGTTTAAAAGCACCAGCTGCTCTGCTAGAAAAAGATGGACAATCTCCTCCCATGCAATTTACTGTCTCTGAAAACCCACTAGAGTGTCAGTTGTAAGTTGGCTCCACCTCGAAGGTACTGGGACATAACAACAACAATCTTTACAGAAGCACAGGGCCACAAAGTTCTCCATCAGAGTGACTGACAAGTTTGGATCACAGCATTTCGTCAACCAATGCACAAACTGAGTCCCTCCTTTAGAAGTACAGAGGTTATATCACTTATGAAATTACAGGGGAAAGTACAATTAGGAAATGTTACATTTTTGTAAATATAAAAAGAGACAGTTTAGTAATAACTCAAAGAAATTATAAAAAGATCGACTGACAATGTGATAGAGACAGCTGCAACTTAAGAGACTGTGATCTCCAATCACCTTTAAACCTAGAATGGAAGCCATTCCTGGAGATCACTTTTCAGGTAACACAATTGATCTATAAAGTGAACGGTAAAACTCACAAGGAATGTATTACCAGTAGCCATAGGAGACCAAAAGGCCAGAATTTACAGCACAGAATAAAGCTCAGATGGCAGGAAAGGATGGGTAGCAAAGCACACAGAGAAGAAATAGGAAAAGCTGTTGATTGAAGAAATCAACTAATGTCTTAAAGAAATACATATAAATTGCTGAGTGGAAAACAAACTGTGTAAACTTATGTAAACTTTCTCTCAAACTCCAAGAAATAAAATAATAATAGCAAGATGAAGACTAGTCACTGTTAATAAATGTATTAACATTTTATGCAATTTCTCTGGGGGAAAAGTGTAATTTATCTGGAAAAAATAAGACTGTAAGTATGGAGAAGCAGGAACAGAAATTATTTTTAAAAATAAAATAACAAAAGTTCATAGTGTTTATCATTTGGAAATAATGTGAGAAATCTAGAAGTGTTAATTTTCAGGTATTTTACAAATGAAATTATTTTTGTATCAACATATATATTTATACAGCATATGTTTTAGCACACCTGCTAATTTCTTTTAAAGCTGTTAAAAACATAAGGAAAAACACCTATCCTTACTTACAATCAAAATATCAGAGGACATGCAAAGAACATGAACAATTTTTAGAAACAAGAATTTTTAACTGTATGCACTTTGTATGTAAACCCATATAAAATAAAATTTTAAAACGTAGCAAAATACTGACAACTTTCTGAGTTATTATTTTGTTGAAAATCAAAGCAAACAGGAAATAAACTATGAGGAAGGACCAAAAAGACAAAATTTGGGACTGTAAGAAACAACTCAAACAACTCTCTTGGAGGATAAGTAAATTATTTAATTGCTTGGGGGAAAAATAATTGCAACTGCTAATGATACTGTTTCAAGTATACCAAGAGAAGGTCAAATTGTAAATGTTCTTTCCCAGATTGCTTCTCTTAGGGCTCATCCATCTTCATTGTCTGTGTTTATCTTCCTGTTCTTCAGCATTTTCTGGATTAATGCCCAAGTGGGAGACAAGGTGGAGGTCACAAATAACTACACAGATATAAAAAAACAAAACTCTAAACATTGTACATCCCTTGGTTTTTAAAATCACTGTTCCTTCTCCCAAAAGCATGGGTTTGAATCCACCGGTACTCCTTGGGAGATAAACAATCTCCTCCTGTGTGATTTACAGGCTCTGAAAACCCACTGAAGCTATGGGATGGTTCTTATTGAAGGGTACACAATAACAAACGGTTCAATACAATCTTTATCTCTTGCTTTAAAGAAAATCAAATATACTGATATATGCTGGTATACATGAAAAAAATTTAGCTATGATTCTGTCTTTCCTTAAAAATTAAAAATGCAGCTACTAAGTCATCATTTAGGCCTTTGACCTTAACAAATTGAACTTACTAAAAGAGTTTCTCTAGGTCATATTGAGGGGCTGAAATCTACCAAGATGTCTGTGTCATCATATTCCACTTCCAAGCTGTATTTTTTCTTTGCTATAATTTTTTTAGTCATGTTAACTTAATGTTTTATTAATTCAAAAGCGTTTCCTGATATATTGTCTTTAAGTGGATTTCAACTCATAGCAAGCCCAAATTTTAAAGGATTTCCTGGGATGTAATAGAAATACTGAGAAGTATAAAATGAAATAAAAAGAAAAAATGGTCATAAACTATTCATTTCTGTAAATAAAACAACTAACATGCTAACTAGCTTCTTATAATAATTAATCTATTAGTGAAGATGTGAAAATAGACTACCTTAATCACTTCAGTGAAGGCTTTCTTCCCTACCGTAAATATTAAGAAGAGGGGGAAAAAAACCAACCCAAAAACCTTGCATTCATTTTATCTCAAAGATTCCATATGTTGTTTTTTTGTATTTTTTTTTTTCTTAAGGGAGGAATCACTGGGCACAATTGAACTGAACTGCTTTCTTAAACAGAAAGATTTAGTATAGATTTTCTCTAAATCCTTCTTTAGCTTACCTTTTTGATAATTGTCTGATGTTCAGCATCTCTGCTAACAAAGGTTATTTGAATGGATCGGGGGAAATTTAAGAGGTACATATAACAGACTATAATTTTTTTCTAAGCAAATTGTCTCTATAGTAACAAAAATCTTTTAAATGTTAAGATTCTGATCTATTTAAGCATTTGTCAGTCTTCATCCTCTTAGCTATAATTTTTTTCTTAATTGAATGTTAACAGAATTCACCTGTAAAAGTAACAGCAGTATCCTGCCCTCAATATTTCCAGCCTATAACCCACCTTTATTATTTCCAGTCATACATTTTGATCATATATATTTCCTCATGTTGATTTTGTCATCACAATTGACCTGATTTACAATCACGGAAATGAACATAAAACAGATTCAGACAACATTCAAGAAGATCTTTTTCTAATTTGGATCTCATAGTTCCTAATCTTCACTGAAAACAACTTTCCCAAGGTTTTATCTTCTTAATTAATACAGAGGAATTTGCCTGGTGAATACATTTACTCATGAAAGACCTTAAGAAGCATTCCTGATTTTCCAAGCTACTATTTATTTCTGAAGTACATAGAGTCATGTGCAAAGAGCTGAATGTTGAGATCTCAACCTCTGATACTGACTCGCTCACAACTACTGTTCTTTATGACTGAGGTGATTTGTTTAACTCAGTCACCTTATTTTGAGAAGGAAATTAATATCAGCTGCCTTATATAATTCACACTTGTGGAGATTTTATTAAAGTTGAAATTTTAATACAATAATTCTAATAAATCTAAAGAGGATTCTCTGACATGTGTTTTTCACAGTTATATGTAAATTATAATAATTTCTGGAAAGATCAAGGAATAGGGAATGTGAATAGAAAAAGAAGAGTGAACAAGAAGAGGAAACAAAAGGAAGATATAGTCTGTTGAGAAACTCTCTTATTTTTTTAGATATAAGTGGAGTTCTGGTGTCCTTAGAGTCCTGCTGCTAACGCACAAGACTAAACTCTGACTATTCAAATCCACAAGATTCGAAGGAGAGCATCCTTCTAGTGATTTATGTCCTTTGAAAACCAGGATAGGAAAAGAGTGGATAGATAATGAACACTGCATTGGAACAGATGAGTGGAAGCACTGTAAGAGAGGAATATATGATTAGACAATATGAATGAAAGCAATCTGGAACAAGAAGTAAGTGCATTGCTGTTTACTGGCCAAATGGCCTATAATACCCAGTTCCTGTGCCCCAAACGGATGTTTGTTGCTATCTGTCAGGTCACTACTTAGATCTTTAAAAATCTGAAAGACAGAAGGGTGAGGATGGACTGGACTGGGGAAAAGGGAAGGTGGTTGGGAGGGGGAGGTTAATCATAGGTTGGCACAATTTGATGGGCGTATGGAAGGGTGGGTAAAGGAAAGGGGAAAGATCTGGTGTGAAAAAACAATGATTTATACAAACTTTGTAAGTAAATCAGTATAAAGAGGAAGAAGGAGAAGGAGGAGGA
>NW_006399869.1:1248535-1254430 GCF_000299155.1 Elephantulus edwardii | reverse complement strand
TAAAAACAATTTTAAAATTAAAGTTTAACAGATGTAATATTTCAAGTATTAAGGGGTTTAAAATATTAAATATTTTTTATCATAAATAGTCATACACTACGGATGCAAAGCTTTCTAGAAAGTGATTGCACCATACATCACTGCTTTAAAAATTCCCATAGCCTTTAGCGTAGTGATTTGATTTTGTAGTTCAGAGGAGTTGTTCTGCTAAACTAAGGACCACACCGCTTTGAGAGATCAAATCCACCAGTGGCTAAGAGGAAAAGGAAGAAGAATCTCCTCTCATATGAGAAGCCCATAAGAGAATTAGCTACCAGTCACTTCCGAGTCAATAGGACAAGAAAACTCATAAAAGAAATAAAGAAAATATCTTCCGCAAAAAGTTTATTAAAGAGTAATTTATAATGGAGAATTCAGAATTGAGAAACTGATGTTTTAAGGCCTGCAGGCACAATGTCAATGAAACCATTTCAAACAAATGAAGTCTGTAAAAATTGTCAGTGAACAACACGCAATTTCTCAATACTCTGTTGTGCTTAATGTAGATGGCAATTATATAAATACCTAATTTAGTATCCTAATTTACATTAACAAGTCTTCTTAAGTTGTTGTCTTTTAACTTGAGGCTGTGAGGCTACATATCTACACAGGCTAGTCTTGCTGTTGCCCTGCTTTTGATAGGACTGTAATTTTCATTGCAAAATGGGGATTTTTTTTTCTTTTTGCCACAATAAATGGTTATGAGGTATGAAATTGTTATCCTTCACTGAGGACTTGTAAGTTGACCTTTTTCTTCAAATAATTCTTAAAAATGTAACTTTGAACTTGTATTCACTGAAGCCTTTGGGAGCTAGATTAGCCCTAAAGAAGTCTAGTAAAATAATAATTTAACCACTAAATAAAAATCTCAATCAACATAATATCTTAATTATTTAAATATCATCTTGGAATACATTTGGCCTATCCTCTCTTCTGTAGTCATTTTCTTGGTAAAATGAGATAGAAAATAGAACAAATGAAACCACCAACAAGACTAGGAATTGGATCTTCAAAAGGTTAATTAAATAAATGAACCATTGGAAAACCAAAGAAAAGAAAAGAAATAGCCTTTATTGGAAGTAGTTGCTGGAATAATAAATCAAAAGAAGGAAATAATCAACACCCAAATCAGTAAAAAGGTAGTTTAGCTGTCATTATATTCAGACAATGCTATAGCACACATAGAAAACACCGAAGACTCAACAAAGACAAAAACCTCTTAGGCATAGTAGACCTATTTAGTAGATTTCAAGAATATAGGATCAATACACAATATCAGAAGGGATATCTCAATATTTATTTTTAGCAATAATAGAGGTATTTCTCTATGGTGGTTGACACAACCA
Source organism: Elephantulus edwardii (assembly GCF_000299155.1). Taxonomy (NCBI): domain Eukaryota; kingdom Metazoa; phylum Chordata; class Mammalia; order Macroscelidea; family Macroscelididae; genus Elephantulus; species Elephantulus edwardii. Next base: position 1,253,045 of record NW_006399869.1, on the reverse strand, counting down.
TCATTCAAATATATGCTTCTCTATCTGGACAAAAGAGGAATATATCAAGAATTTTTACCAAATCTTACAGTCTGAAATTGACCAAACATGCAATCAAGATGCATTAATGGTATTGGATAACTAGAAAGCAAAAGCAAGATACAGTGAAGAAGGCATAGTATTTGGTAAAACATGGGGTTGGTGAGAGAAATAAGGCTGGAAATAGAATGATTGAATTTTGTGTTTACAAATATTTATTCATTGCAAATACCTTTTTTTAAAAGACACAAATAATTACACATGGATCTCATCTTATGGACTGCATAGAAATCAAACTGACTACATTTGTGAAAGAAACTGTTGGAGAAGCTCAATATTAGCAGTCAAAACTAGACCCGAGAAGGGCTGTAAGTGAGACCATCAGTAACTCCTATACAAGTTAAAATTGAGGCCAAAGAGGATTAAAACAAACTCAAAGGAACCAAGATAAGATCCTGAATCAATTCCATGTGAAATTCAAGAATATTTTTAGGAATAAGTTTGAAGCATTGAACATCAATGATCAAAGACAGTATGAATTATGGGATGATACTGAGGATATCATCCATGAAAAAAGCAAAAGGTTATTACAAAAATGGAGGAGAAAGGGAAAAAAAATTGAAATGGATGTCAGAAGAGACTCTAAAAATTGCACTGGGTCGTCAAGATGCCAAACCAAAGGGAAAACATACTGAAGTAAAAGAGCTGAACAGTGTTTCAAAGTGCAGCTCTAAAGGACAAAGCAAAGTATTGTAATGGAATGTGCAGAGAGCTGGAATTGGAGAATTAAAAGGAAGAACTCGCTCTGCTTTTCTCAAACTGAAGGAACGGAAAAGTAAAATTAAGCCTCAAGATACAATAATGAAGGAGTCTATAGGTAATATACTGAATAACCAAAAAAGCACCAAAATAAGATGGAAGGTATACACAGAACCACAATATCAAAAAAGAATGAGTGACTCTGAAAAAAATTCAGCAAGTACAATATAAAAAGGAGCCAGTGGCAATGAAGGAGGAATTGCAAGCAACATTGAAAGCACTGGGGGGAAAAAAATCAATAGGATACCAACTGACCTGTTTCAATTAACAGATGCAGACTTGGATGTGCTCATCAGTCCATCCCAGGAAATTTTGAGGGCAGCTATCTGGCCAACAGATTTGAAGAGGTTCATATTTCTTCTCATTATCTAAAAGGTGATCCAACAGAAAGTGGAAACTATTGAACAATATAGTTAATATCACATGTAAGCAAAATGCTGCTGAAGAACATTAAAAAATGGTTACAATAGGTAGATAGGGAATAGTCAGAAGTTCATGCAGGATTTAGAAGAGGCTGTAACACCAAGGACATTATTAATGATGTCAGATGGATCCTGGCTGAAAGTACAGAATACCAGAAGAAGGCTTATTTGTACTTTATTGACTACACAAAGGGATTTGATTGTGTGGATCATAACAAGTTATGGCTGACTTCGAGAAGAATGGGAATCCCAGAACACTCAGTTGTGCTCACGAGAAACATACAGCTGGAACAGGAGGCTTTTGTAAAAACAGAGCAGGGGAACACTGTATGGTTTAAAATTAAGAAGGGAGTGTTTCAGGGTTGTATTCTCTCCATATATCTATTTAATCTGTATGTTGAGCAAATTATTTGAGACTCTGGACTCTCGGAAGGAGGAATGTGGCATCAGGATTTGAGGGAGACTCATCAATAACCTGTGTTATGCAGATGACACCACCTTGTTTGCTGAAGGTGAGTGGGGCTTGAAGCACTAGCTACAGAAGATGAAGGAATGCAACCTTCGGTATGGATTGCATCTCAATGTCAAGAAAACAAAGATTCTTACCACTGGACCAATAAGTAGCATCATGATGGATGGAGAAGAGATTGAAACTGTCAAAAACATCATCTTACATGGATCCACAATTAACACTTCAGTGCTAACAGTAAAGAAATAAGGAGATGCATTGCAATGGGAAAATTTGCAGTCAGAGACAACTCCAAATTATTGAGGAGTAATGATGTTAGTTTGAGGACTAATGTGCATCTGATTCAGGCCATGATCTTCTAATCACTTGTTATGCATCTGGGAACTGGACAATGAATAAGGATGACAGAAGACCAAATGATGCCTTTGAGCTGTTGTGTTGGAGAATATGTGTTCAATGTGTTGAACATCATTGGATAGCCAAAATAACAAGCATATATGTCTTGGAGGGTGTCAGCCTGAGTGCTCTTTAGAGACAAGAAGGATGAAACTTCTCCTCACATACTTTGGGCATATTGTTAAGAGGGGTTATTTGTTGGAGAAGGACATGATGCCAAGAAGAGTGGAGGGTCACTGAAGGAGAGGAAGACCCATAACCAGGTGGATTGACACAGTGACTGCTGCAGTGAGCTCTTGTGTGTCAGGAAGTGTGAGGACGGCACAGCATAGGGTAGGGTTCAGATCAGCTGAGTCTTACTCAACTCGATGGCACTTAACAACAACAACAAGTAATGAAAAAAATGTAAAAGGAAACTAAGAAGACAATACCATTTACAACGACGTGAGATCGAGTCATCTGTGACGCATAGAAACCCTATGTACAATAGCTCTGAACCTTGCAGTATCCTGAGCCAATCTTACTGTATCCAACCCATTAACCCAGTTACTGTGTTAATCCATCACATCTGAAGTCTTTCTTTCTTGTGCTGTCCCTCCACCATTACAAGCATGATGTTTTTCTCCAAGGAATGGTTCCTCTTGGTCACATGCCCAAAATATGTGAGATGGAACTGCAAAATCCTTGCTTCCAAGGAGAAGCTTGTTTTTACCCTCTCCATAGAGATGTATTTGTTCTCTTGGTGGACCATAGTATGTTCAATACTCTTCTTCAGTGCCACAACTCAAAGGCATCGATTCTTTTTCCATCATCCTTAAACATATTTCAGCTTTTTTGGTGAAAAGTAATTACAAAGGCCATGTCCTGACTCAGGTACATCATAGTCCCTCAACTGACATCATTACTTTTTAGCACTTTGCCAAGGTCCCTGACAGGAAACTTCTCCAATGCAATTTGTCTTTTGATTTCCTGACTGCTGGTGTCAAGAGTGTTGTTTGTGGAGCCCAGAAAGCTGAAATTGTTAAAACCACAAACTCCTCACCATCTGTCATGGTGCTACCAATTGACCCAGTGGAGAGAATCTTTGTCTTTTTGACATTGAGCTTCAATCCATATTGAAATTCTTGGGCTTCTGCAACAAACATTTCAGATCCTCTTCCATTTTGGAAAACAAGGTTGTTTTATCTGCATAACACAGGTTGTTGATGAGTCTTCCTCAATCTTGATGCTACGTTCCTCATCATAAAGTTCAGCCTCCTGAATGATCTGTTCTGAATATAGTTTGAAAAGGTATGAAGGCAGGATGCATCCATAACACACTCCTTTCCCAACTTTGAATCATACAGTGTTTCTTTGTTCAGTTTTGAGGACTGCTTCCTAGTCCAAGTACAGGTTTCGCATGACTACAATCAAGAGTTATGGAATTCTCATTCCTTTCAAGGTTAGACACAATTTGTTGTGGTCCACCAAGTCAAACGCCTTGGAATAGTTAATGAAACACAGATAAGAATTGCTTTAACACTTGCTTTCAGCCAAGCTTCATATGACATTGGTGATGATGTGTCTAATGCCACAGACTCTTCTAAACCTAGTGTGTATTTATGGTAGTTCTCTGCCAATGAATACTATTACAGTGATTTTGGATAATCTTCAGCACACTTTTGCTTGTGTATATTAGTGATATTGTTCAATAATATCTGCATTCTGGTACATCACCTTTTTTTGGAATCTAAATAAATATGGATGTTTTCCGGTCAGTTGACAAGGTAGTTGATTTGCAAATTTCTTAGCACAACCTGATGAGCATGTCCAGGGCAGCATCTGTTTGTTGAAATATGTTGTTATTCCATCAATTTTGGGGGTCTTGTGGTTTTCCAACTTCTTCAGAGCACCTTGAATTTCCTCCTTCATCACTATTGCTACTTGATTATATGTTTTTTCATGAAATTCTGTGTCAGCCAGGTTTTTTTGGGGGGTATAATGGCTCTTTGTACTCCTTCCATCTAAATGTTTCTTGGATCATTCAATATTCAGCACATTGCATCCTAAGTATTGCAACTCAAGACTTGAATTTGTTCTTCACTTCCTTCAGTTTAATAAATGCCAATCAAATTCAACCATTTTGATTGTCTGACTTCTGCTCTGCACATTTCACTATAAAACTTTGCTCTGCCCTTTGAAGTCTTTTGTTCAGCTCTTTAATTTCTGCTTTCTTCCCTTTGCTTTTGTTTGTTGGCACTCTAGATAAATGTTTTTATTGCTCTTTTTTTTAAAAAAATTATCCTCTTTTATTTACAAAGCTCAAATACATTGTCATTCATACCAGATGTTTCCCATTTCCTTCTCTCTCTCTCTCTCTCTCTCTCTCTCTCTCTCTCTCTCTCTC
>NW_006399869.1:1246416-1248435 GCF_000299155.1 Elephantulus edwardii | reverse complement strand
GAGAAGGAGAAGGAGAAGGAGAAGGAGAAGGAGAAGGAGAAGGAGAAGGAGAAGGAGAAGGAGAAGGAGAAGGAGAAGGAGAAGGAGGAGAAGAAACTGCATAACTTCATTGCAAAGTAGACTGGTAGAGTGAGAAAGGACAGACAGAAAAATGCGCAACAATAAATGAAAACCACAACATCTCTGTAAACCTTGTTAAAATCACAATTTTTTTGGTTAAAATAAAAAGGAAAAGAAGACGATGTGGAGGGTCAATTTTGAGTCAGTTCTGAAACAATGCCAGTTGTTAGATCTGAGTTATTTAAATAAATGAACAAAAAACTAGAAGACAAGAAATTTGTTTTCATTTTTGCTTTATAGCTTAATCAGTATTTCTTCATTTATCTAAATATTATCTTGTAAAATATAATTAAAGTTCTTTTTTCTCAATTTCTTTTTAATGTTTCACAAATGAAGCAATATATGCCACCATGGTACACTTTTAAAATAAAACTAGTTCTCGCTACATCCCAAAAAATTATTTTGCTAATTCAGGGAGTAGTGACTCAGTCTCAGAGAAATGTTACAGTATCTCAGATAATAAGGAAAATATCATTCTCTCTTAAATGTATCTCAAGAAAACTATTCAGGTCTAAAGATTTTTTAAATGCCAATTAAATTAATGAATATAGGATTGGAATATATAATGATAAGTAGTAATTACAACATAGATACGACAATAATATGATGATGCCTGATATTTAGCAGCTAATAAAAAAATTGTAATCCAAAAGCTAGGACCAGTTATTCAGGGATCAATTACATTTCAAACTTCCACATGTGTTGGTTTTTAGAAAGAAATGATAGAACACAAAATGTTTGCAAAATATCCATTAGAAACTGATCATCATCCTGAATTGAAATATAAAATTATATCTGCAATGAGAAATTATAAAGGCTGCAGCAAATGTGATTTTTAAAATAAATTTCAAGTCATATTTAGGCCAAGAGGTTTGGGGGAAGGGAGAAATTCCCCCCAAAACCAAGTGCAACTAAATATTTCAGTATTCAGAATTTTCTAGTTCTAAATTTTTAATAAGAGAATTGTGGACACTTAGCACAATTGGATCACACTTAATAACTTTCTGAGGTAGATATTATTTTCTAATTTTATAGAAGAGAAATGATGCATACAGAGATTAAATAACTTGCTTTATTTCATTTATGGAACACAGTAAGTTCTTGAGGGATTTGTAGTAAACATTAGAAAAATTAAAGTGAATTAAAAATACAATTGAGGAAAGTAATGATAAACATCTATCTCAGATTAGAATTTCTAAATTAGAAATAGTTAAGTAAATTATAAATAAAAATATTAATATATTTATTAGATATCATATATGACCACCAAAATAACCATGTATAAAATCAAAGATTAAGAAAAGCTTATGTATATTTCCAACAGATGTGATTGCATATACAATATGTAAAGAAGTCATACAGATAAAAAAAATTGCAGCAGAAATACTGTCAGAATAGTGGTTAAAAAATTCAACTATCAGGGAGCTCTGGTGGCCTGGTGGCAAGAAGCTGCACTGCTATTCCAGAGGTATATGGTTCGAATCCACCAGATGCTCTGCTGGAGAAAGAAGCAATCTACTTTTGTATCAGTCATTTCCAATTTGACGATACACACACAAAAAATAATAAAATAAAATACAATATAAAAAATGAATTCAACTAACAGCCAACACTTGCCCATTTGAACCCAGTAATTGCTCTGCAGAAGAACTATGTAGCAGTCTGCTATAGAATACATACACTTGTTGTTATTGTTGTTGTTGTTATGTGCTGTTGAGTCATTTGCAACTCATAGCGACCCTACTTACAGCAGCCCTAAATCCTGCTCTATCCTGTGCCAATCACACTGCCTCTGACACACCCCTCCTGATTACCCCAGTCACTGAATCAATCCATCTCATAGAGGGTCTTCCCCTCTTGTGCCATCCCTCCACCCTCCCAACCATGATGTCCCTCTCC
>NW_006399869.1:1233909-1237316 GCF_000299155.1 Elephantulus edwardii | reverse complement strand
CACACACACACACACACATATCCACACATCAAATAGTGCAAGCCTATGATTAACCCACCCTGTCCCTCTTCCTCTCATTCTCACTCTTCTGCTTCCACCCTGCCCCACCATTGGACCCTTATACTTATTCTACAATAATACAATAATGGTTTTATATAGTATTTGTCCTTATGAGTTAGTTCACTCAGCATGATGCTTTCCAGTTCCTCCCAAGTTAGGCAATAATTTACAAAATCATTGCTCCTGTGTGCTGCATAGTATTCCATTGTATAAATGTACCATAATTTCTCAATCCATTCATTTGTGATTCGGCACCTGGGCTGTTTCCATGTTCTTGTGATGATAAATAACACTGCCATGAACATTGGTGTACATGATGGAATAGCTGGGTCATTTAGAATTGTTATTTTCAGCTTTTTGCAGAAGTGGCAAACTGCCTTCCAGAGTGGTTGTACCATTTTACACTCCCACCAACAATGTATAAGAGTTTCTATCTCACCACTTCCTCTCCGACATTTATTACTTTCTGTCCTGTTTACTTTATGAGTGCCACTGGAGTGAGATGGTATTGTGATTTTGATTTGTATCTCTCTTGCTGCCAGTAATATGGAAAACTTCTTCATGTGTCTGTTGGCCATTTTAATATCTTCTTCTATGAAAAGTCTTTCCATGTCTTTTGATATTTTGTAATTGAGTTATTAGTCTTTTTCTTGTGGAGGCTCTGGAGTATTCTATAAGCTTTCAATGGGAGAACCTTGTCTAAGATTGTATTGCCAAATGTTTGTTCCAGTCAGTAAGCTTTCTTTTTATCATGTTGGAAAAAGTTTTGATGAGTATAGTGCTTTAATCTTCAAAAGGTCTCATTCATCAGTTTTTAGCCTCTCCAGAGTGTGCATTTCTGCCTGTATTTGGCAATTTCTTTATACTCTAGACTAGGCCTTTTAAGCTTGATCCCACTTTGTCTTTTATGAACTTTATGATTTTGCACTTTACTCACAGATCTTTGATGTTACCTCAGAAAGCTAAAACAGTATCCACTTCCAATTTGTAGTTGGCTATTATAAATGGTATTGCTTTCTTGGTTTTCTTCTCTAAAGTTCTCTTTTTTACTGTAGATGAATACCACTGACTTTTGGATATTGATTTTATATACTGCCACTCTATTAAAGTGGCCTACTAGATCTAATAGTTTTGATTTGTTGGGTTTGTTTGTTTGTTTGTTTTGTTGGTTGGTTGGTTTTGTGAGTCTTTGGAGTTTTCTCCATTCACTATCATATCATCTACATATAACTTTAGTTTAACCAGCTCTTTGCTGATTTGGATGCCCTTTATTTCCTTCTCTTGTCATATTGCCCTAGCAAGCACTTCCAGTACAATATTGAATAGAAGTGGTGACTGGTTGCTGCAAGCAATAAAAATGCTTTTCCTCTTTCTCCATTAAGAATAGTGCTGGCTTTTAGTTTGGCATATATACTTTTCACTATGTTGAGAAAATTATCTTCTATTCAAATTTTGCCAAGTGTCTTTATCTGAAAGAGGTGTTAGATGTTTTCAAATGCCCTTTCTGCATCAATTGCTATGATCATATGGTTCTTGTTATTTAATTTATTAATATGGTGAATTACATTGATTGTTTTCATTATGTTGAATGTCATAATGGCTGTCCATGGTGGACAGTGTTTGTTGGACCTCCCGGTTTAAGATAGATTTGGAAGCAGGACTGGCATCGGCTTCCTAAACTACATGCCTCTGGAAACTCTATGTTGGAGGAACAATGATAGATTTAGAAGGACTTTAAGCCTTTTCTTCATAGGGTCACTATGAGTCATGCTTGACTTGATGGCAATCAACAACAATAACAACAACATCCTTGTATACTAAGTATGAATCCTCCTTGGTCATGGTGAATTACTTTTTTACGTGCTTTTGGATTTTATTGAATAAGATTTTGTTAAGGATTTGTGCATCTATATTTATGAGAGATACTGGTCTGTAGTTTTCTTTCTTGGTAGTATCTTTGCCTGTTTTGATATTAGGGATATGTTTGCTTCATAGAATTACTCTGGAAGTGTTTTTTTCTTTTTCTAAGTTTTAAAATAATTTAAGTAGGATTGGTGATAGATCCTCTCTGAATGTTTGGTAGAATTGAGCTGTGAAGCCATCTGGTCCAGGACTTTTCTTATGGGGAAGACTTTTTATGACCTTTTGAATTTATTATTTTGTGATGAGTCTGTTCAAGGGTTCTATATTTTCCTTGTCAATCTGGGTAGGGCATGTGTTATTTTGTTTTTTCATTATGATTGAGGCAAATCTCTGCTTTCTTGACTTTATGTGAGCTTTTACTTAGTAGATGTTATGTTGTTGTAATTATATATGGCAATGTTTTGTCAAAGACCTGTATATTTGTGCTCCTAGGCATGAGGCCCTCTCCCTTCTGCTTAAGCTTAAGGGGTCCTGCATGATGTAGCTAAATAGCAGTGATTCCCCCAAAGTACCTGAATGGGAAATCAGGAAGCCTGTTGTTCCTTTCCAGAACTGGTGTCTCCACCTCACTCAAGTTGCCCTACTCTCTTCCACTTGAGCTTACGGGGTCCCGCGTGGTGTAGCTAAACAGCAGTAATTCTCCCAAAGTACTATATGTGCAGTCTCTTCCTGCCATGCTTCTAGTACAATATTTAGAGTCTCTTCTGACATCTGTCTTGGCCTTTTCTTTCTTCTCTATTTTTGTAATGACCTTTTATATTCTTCCTATATGACATTTTTAATATCCCCCCACAGCTCATCTGGTCTTTGCTTACTAGTAGTCAATGCTTCAAACCTGTTTCTGAAATGGTTTGGAAATTCAGGTGAGATACACTCAAGGTCAACTTTTGGTTCCTGTGGATTTCATTTAACCTTCTTTAGTTTTATTTTAAACTTGTGTCTATCTTGGGTATGATTTTTAATTCAGGTAGAAAGACTCAAGATTGTATTTTGGTTTTAGTTGACTTGTTTTCCTTTGAACTTGCACAGGAGTAATGGATGGTTTATTCCAGAATGATGCCTAGCCTCGTTTTGACTGCTGATACTGATCTTCTCCAAAGATTATTTCCACAGAGGTAGTCAATCTAATTTTTGTTTAGTCCATCAGCTGATGTTCATGTGTAATGACATATTTTGTGGTTTTTGAAAGTATTTTTTATTAATGAACCGCTGAGCATTCAAAATTTATTCACTTGTTTTACAACCATATTTATATCACCAAAACTGTACTTTCTGACAACCATTCCTTCCTCATTGTTTCATATTTTGCATTCCATTCACCAATAATTATTAATGCATCTTTATCAATTACATACTTGATCAACTTCAGAATGAAAGAATTGTAGAGATCTTCAATTTCTTTCTCTTTGAATTTACTTGGTATA
>NW_006399869.1:1188497-1232364 GCF_000299155.1 Elephantulus edwardii | reverse complement strand
AGAGAATGGTGCAGCAATGAAGGAATGAAAACCCAAAATCCCTGTAAATGTTCATTAAAACTAATAAAATTTAATAATAAAAAATTACTTTAAAATAAAAAAAACATTATACTTTGATATAGCTTTTCAAATTATTTCACTAAGAATACAAACTCACTCTTCTTCTGTTTTAAATTTCAGCATAATAGATCATAAGTGTGTCTGATTCAAAATGTCTCATGGCAATCCATCTCAATTCATTAATGCCTAAAATGTCCATGTTCATTTGGTTCAAATACACCAGCTCAGCTGTTCTCTGGAGAAGGATGAACACAATCTCTTCCCATATAAATTACTGTCTCGGAAAACTTGCTAGAGTTAGCTACAGGTTGTTTCTGACTCAATGGTACACAACAATAGCAACATTTCAATTTTGACAACTTTCAATTTTCCTACATTTATATTTTACACTTTCCAAGTTCCAGTTATTAAAGAATGATTTTAACTATTCCTCATCATTATGGGTTACTTATAATCTGAGCTCTGCCTCTAATACTGTATTCCTATTTGCTCATAGGATTTTTTTAGAGGCATTTTTGTTTTGTTTTGTTTTGTTTTCACAAATAGGTGATCAATCCTGTTTTTTAGTCTGCCTTAATCTGGGAGCTGAAATCAGTCCACCAATCCACCATGGGTACCTTTCCCAGCATTTGAAATACTAGTGGTATCATTTCTAGCATCTCAGGCACCCACAAGTTTCCTTGTATAGCAAACTGACAGATAAGCACTGAACTAATCAGAATGAACAATAATCAACCAAGCATATACACAGCTAAGACCCACTTTCTAAAAAACATGCCTTTGGAAACTCTATGAACTTTTATAAATGTCCATAGTTGTAGAGGAGCTTCAGGTCTTTTGTTCATAGGGTCACTAAGAGTTGTACTCAACTAGAAGGCAATCAACAACAACAACAACAATATGTAAATCACTCCTCCTATACAAAGACTGACAAATAGGTGCTATATTTCTAACAGAAAATTGTAAAGACAATCATATGTAGAAATATCATGGCACAGGCCAGCCTTCTCTGACCAAATTTGAAGTCTGTCATATCAAACCACAGGATGGGGTTCCAGATGGAGATATTATGGCATGAAGGGTGGCTCAATTTGATCCTAGGATTCCAAAACTGAAAGGACACTTAAGTGTCCCTCTTGACTGTAGGATGTCTGAGATGTCTACTTGTCACTGCAGCATTTCAGGGACAGCTGCTTCAAGGATGTTCAGACTTCCTGCAGCAACAACAAGACACTTCAGACATTTTGCAGTCATAAGGTACACTATCATAAGGTACACCTTTTTCATTTGGGCTGTTTATACATAGTTGTTGAAAATGGTTTCCAAATAGGACCCAAGAACTTCCTGTGGAATAATAAGTTTCACATGTTGAAAGTATCAGTTTTAAAATTTTTAATTTTTTTTATGTGCCATTGAGTCTCCTGTGACTCATAGTGATCCTAAGTGCAACAGCCCTAAACCCAACTCTACCTTGTGCCAATCTTATTGTCTCTGAAACACCTACTCCCATTACTCTAGTCACTGAATCAATCCATCTCATCCAGAGACTTCTTCTCTTGTGCTGTCCCTCCACACTCTCAAGCATGACGTCCCTCTCCAAGAAATCATCCGTCCTTGCAACATATCAGACAAAGAAAGCTTCAGAATCCTTATTTCCAACGAGCAGTCTGGTCTCACCCTATCCAGGATGAATCTGTTTGTTTTCTTAGCAGTCCATGGTATAAAGACTGTTCTTCAGCACTACAGCTAAAAGGTATCAATTCTCCTTCTATCATCCCAAGTCATTGTCAAGCTGTCTGATGCATAGCAAGTAATTGCAAAGACTATGGCCTGGATCTTAGTCTCCAGACTGACACTGTTGGTCTTCAGTACTTTGGAGAGGTCTCTAAAAGTGGACTTTCCCAGTGCAGTTCGTCTTTTAATTTCCTGACTGCTGGTACCAAGGGTGTTGATTGTAGAGCCAAGCAAACTAAAGCTGTTAACAATCTCAGTTTCTTTACCATCTATCATGATGCTGTCAAGTGGCCCAGTGTTGAGAATCTTTGTTTTCTTGATGTTGAGCTTCAATCCATATTGAAGGTTTCAGTCCTTGACCTTCTGCAGGAACTGCTTTAGGTCCTCCTCAGTTTCAGCAGCAGGATTATGCCATCTTTGTAATGCAGATTGCTGATGAGTCTTCCTCCAATCCACATTTCTCTTTATAGAGCCCAGCCTGCCTGATAATCTGTTCTTCATAACAATTGAAAAGTTATGCCCATAAGATATTTCCCTGGCATACACCCTTCTCAATTTTGAATCATGCAGCGTTTCCTTGCTCTTTTCTGATGACTGCTCCAGGTACAGTATAAGTTTTGCAATTAGCACAATCAAGTGTTTTTAGGTTCCCATTCTTCTCAGAGTTAGTCACAATTTGTTGTGATCCACACAGTCAAATACCTTTGTATAGTCAATGGAACACAGATAGACATTCCTCTAGTACTCCTTGCTTAGAGCATAAATAATTTCATAGTGACTTTGTTATTAGGTGTTTTTTTGCACAAATATTATATTGCATATGTTTTAAGAATTCACATATTCAGAAAAGACCATTAGACATTTGCATTTTCCAGTCCGTATTCTAATGTTCAGCCACACTTTTACAATTTACTCTAATAATATCTCAGTATCTTTCCCCTTACATAATATTCTTCTTTCAGAAAGATACATTATATGTTCAGCGTCATCTACCTGGCAAGATTCTTCTCAACCTTCATAATTTCTGCACTATATTGTGCACTGAGATATTAAAATTTCATTTTCAGAATTTTGTGTATGTTATCATGTTCTATATCCCTCACAATAACCAAGGTTAATGTTAAGATGTTTGTACAGCTGACATAATCATAAAGTGCAGAGTTAAAACTTGACCTCGGAATTTATTTCAAACCTACATGTAAAAAATTAAAATGTATTTTATAATGAGGTTCTAACTCCATTTAAAAAAAACTCACAAATTCTGGATCTCTCCTGTTATTTGAATTTACATTGTTTTTGTTCCACTTTCTATTTCAGTGAATAGTATCTGAGCTATTAAATTTCATAAGGAGCCACCTATGATAAAACAATTGGGCTCTATTCATCTGGAACTAGGGATTAAAGATGGACATGAATTGTAGATCTAATTGCCTTTAAAGAATACTATATATTTTTCCATTTCAATACAGGATTGCAATTCACTACTATTGAACACAATTTCGTCAAAGACTCAACAGTGGAATCTTGTGTAAAAGGAAAAGAATATATATTAGAATTTTAAATTCTTATTGAAAACCACATACAATGAATAAATTGAACCTTGTTGTTGTTGTTGTTAAGTTCCATTGAGTGGCCTGCAACTCATAGCAACCCCATGTGTAGCAACTCTGAAGCGTCCCCTGTCCTGAGCCAGTCTTACCGACTCCGACACACTTACTCCCATTGTCCCAGTTACTATATCAATCCATCTCCTGCAGGATTTTCCTCTTCTGTACTGTAACTCCACCTTTCTGAGCATGATTCTTCAAGGATGGGTCCCTTCTGGCCACGTCCCCAAAGTATGGGAGATGGAACTTCAAAATTGTAGCCTCCAAAGAGAAACTTAATTTCACCCTTTCCTAGACAGACCAATTGGTTTTCTAGGTAGTCCATGATATGTTCAAGACTTTCCTCTAGTATCGCAACTCAAAGGTGTCAATTCTTCTTCTGTCATTCTTGGTCATTGTCTAGATCTCTGATTATGCCAAGTAATTGTGAAAATGGTGGCCTTGATAGGGCACACCTTAGTCTCTACTCTGGAGAAGTCCCTGACAGCAGATTTCCCAGTGCAATTCATCTTTTGATTTTCTGACTCCTGGCGCCAAGAGTGTTGATTGTTGAGCTATGTACACTATAACTGCTAAAAACTTCCGTTTCTTCTCCATTTATCACGATGGTGACAATTGGCTCAGTGGTGAAAAATCTTTGTCTTCTTGATGTTGCATGTCAATCCATATTGAAGACTACAGTCCTTGAACTTCTGCAGCAAGTGTTTCAGGTCTTCATCAGATTCAGCAAGCAAGATTGTGTCTTCTGCATAATATAGGTAATTGATGAGTCTTTCTCAAATCCTGATGCTATTCTTTCTCATAAAGCCCAGCCTCCCAAATAATCTGTTCTGCATATAGATTGAAAAGGTATGGAGTCAGAATGAATTCCTGACACACTCTCTTCCTGGGAGCAACCTCTAAATTTACTCCCATTAAATAACTTTTAAGGCTTGAATCAAAATTATTCCATGTAGTCATCTTTAAACTTGTCATTTTCCTTGAGTACTGTACTCTTTTTTGAAAATTGTCTATAGTTTATAGATTAAGTAGACAAAATGTCTCAAAAACACAGACTAGAACTTCTGGTGGCAGAATCAAAGTCCAAAGTGATGGATTAAAATTTGGGAAGAGCTAGAATAGTAACACTATGTGAAATATTTAATTGTTAATAAACCAAACATGCAAATTTTGTTGAATGATTGTTTGTTTTTATGTACATGCTGTGTATATTTTCAGCAAAAATTAGATAACTATGTGTTCTTCAAAGTTCCCCTCATGGTGGGAGAGGCTGGAAGCAGAGGGATGTGGATGTGCAGGGGGGATGTGAGGGAAATTGAAAGAATTTGTTCAAATTTGTATTTGAATTTTGTAAAGAAGCTAGTACAAAAATTAAAGAAAGCTCCTTTCACATAACCTCTTCTTATTTTTATTTCTATTACACTTTATACATTCTTCTTCACACTATATTACCATGGTTTGTTTACTTATTTTTCTCTCCCGCTATGCTATGAGTTTTCAAAAGATGATAATTTTGTTCTGTGTGTTTGTTTATACTCTTTTTTTCCTATAGAAATTTTATCAGTTTCATATTTAATACTTAAAAAGGACTCTTCCTGTCATTGATAGGTTATCTATGAGTGATATTGCTTTTAATATCAACATAAAAGCAGTTTTTATTAGAAATTGCTGCACTGCGACATAACAGAAGAGCTTATTTTGTTTGTGTCTTAAGATTATTGTTTAAATATTTATAAAATATATTTCGTCTGACCAGCTTATTGTGGAAATTTCTTATTTTTAATGTTACTGTTGTTGTTGCTGTTAAGTGCCGTCAAGTCATAGGTGACTCACAGCGACTCTATGAACGAAAGTCCTCCTCACTTGTGTGGCTTTTATCCTTTCTCCAGGTTCATAGGTTTTCCCAAGGCAAGCTATTTATGGAAGTGAATGCCATTCCTGCTTCCAAGCTTGTTTTATTCACGAGCTCCGTCAAACGCTGTCCACCACGGGTAGCCATTACACAACTGACACATCAGTGTCACAGTGTTCAGCTTCACAGCACCCACAAGTTACCTCTGTGGACACACCAGAGCTATACAACCTGTTTGACCAAAAACAATGAAAAACGGGCCTCAGGGCCGCTGAACTACTTTTTACTAGTTTACTTAATATTATTGAGATTCTAAGGAATTAAACAGTTAATTAAATAATGGGAAACTAAGCCATTGACATTGAGTATACTGTATATTGTATCAGATTCTGTATACTGTAAATTTTAAAGGAGGAGAGATTGTCCATTTTTCTTCCTCAGAACATCAGGTGGATCAAAACTATTGATCTCTCAGTAGCACAACACACTGTGTTTCCTCATGTAAAAATAAGAGTTATAAAACATTAACATTACTTAGTTCTAATGATTGCATCACCTAATATATCTAAAACACTTAGAAGTGTCTGGCTTAGACTACAGTCTGGTTACCTGAATTATCTCACAAAAAATACATGTATTGTTTTCATAAACACTAATTACTTTTATATTAAAACTGATAATTTTTTTCTAATTTATTTTGTATTTTATTAACATTAATTAGTTGACCTTTCAAGGAACAATTGAATGCTTAACTGCAGCATCACCAGTTCTTTTGAAGGAATGAAGGCACCAGATATTTTGGAGAAATTTGAGTAAAAAGAAACATCTGTTTATATAATTGCATTAATACCTTGTATAAATGCCTCTCATCACTAGAAAGCAAACAAAAAATTCAAGCCATCAGAAACAAACTGGGATCAAGCTTAGATAGCCTAGTCTATGTTATATGTACATAGCCATATACAGCCAGAAATACTCAATCTGGAGAGGAGAAAACTGATGAATGTGACCTTCTAAAGACAAAATTCCTGTGAGCATCAAAAATTTTTTCCAACAGAGTGAAAAAGAAAACCTATTGACTGGGAAAAAAACAACCCCCAAAACATTTGACAATACCATTTTAGACAAGGGTCTCATATCAAATGTTTGCAGAATCCTGCAGGGGCTCCACAAGAAAAAGATTGATCATACAATTACAAAATGGGCAAAAGACAAGGACTTTTCGAAGACGACATTTGAATAGCCAACAAACAAATGAATAAATACTCAAGATCACTGTCAATAAAAGAGGTGCAAACCAAAACTACAATGAGATACCATCTTACTACAGTAACAGTGGCAAAGTTTAATAGGAACGCAAATAATAAATGTTGGAGAGAATGTGGAGAAACAAGAACTCTTACATATTATTCGTGGGATTGTTAAATGGTACAACCACTCTGGAAGGAAATTTGGAGCAGACCAGGAGGGAGGGATTGTAAAACAATGAAAGAATTTTTCTTTTATTTTTCAAAGAGAAGGGTGTACTGGGTAGGGGGAGGGGAAGAGGGGTCAGGGAGAAAAGTGCAATAATGAATGAATGGAAATCCAAAGTCTCTGTAAATTCTCATTAAAATTAATAAAAATAATAATTTTTTTTAAAAGGCTGAACTTAGAAATTCCATATGACCCAGATATTCTACTACTTGGAATATACCCCGAGAAAATGGAAACTGAGGCAGAAATGGAGACTTGTACACCAATGGTCATAGCAGCATTATTTGCCATCTCAAGGACATAGAAACAGTTAGATGTCTGACCACAATGGAATGGATTGAGAAATTGTGGTATATTCACACATCCAGCATCCAGGAGCAATTGTTTTTAAATTACTACCTAACTTGGGAGGACTGGAGAACATTATGCTGAGTGAACTAACTCAGTCTCATAAGAACAATATTGTATAAGATCATTAGTGTAGAACGAGTATGGAGTTCCAAAGGTGGGGATTGGGGAGGGAAGCACATGAATGAGGATGGAGGGACGGCAGGTAATAATCATAGTTGCACAATTTGATGGGTAGAATGAGGCATGGGTGAAGGAAATAGGAAAGGTCCAGTGTAAAAAAAAAAAAAAAAATATATATATATATATATATATATGGTTTTTTTACAAATCTCAAATATATTACATATATGAGATTTGTAAAAAAATAAAAATAAAAAAACAACTACTTAAAATTATACAAAAAGGAAGGAAGGAAGGAAGGAAAATCAAGCCAAACCACCTCAAGAAGCAAGACACACTTAATGTTATTCGTGTAGCTGTTGTTAGGTGCTGTCGAGTTGAGTACGACTCATAGCGATCACATATACAACAGATCTGACCATTGTTCTACCTTGTGCCTTCCTGACACACAAGAGCCCATTGTAGCAGTCACTATATTAATCCACCTCATTGAGGGTCTTCCTTTCATTTACCGACTATCCATCCTCCCTTGTATCAGGTCCATCATCTCCAAGGAATAGCCTCTCCTCGTAATATGTCCAAAGTATGTGAGACGAAGCCTCATTATTCTTGTCTCCAAAGAGCACTCACTCTGAACCATCTCCAAGACATATTTTTTTTCTTTTGTCCATGCATAGGATGTTCAGTGCTCTTCTCCAACACCACAGCTCAAAGGTATCAATGTTTCTTCTGTCATCCTTGTTCACTGTCCAGTACTCAGTTGAATAACAAGTGATTGGAAAAACTATGGCCTGAATAACTTAGTCCTAAAGCTGACATCATTACTCCTCAATAATTTGGAGAGTTCCATAACTGCAGATTTTCCCAGTGCAATGTCTCCTTATTTCCTGACTACTGGTACTAAGGGTGTTAATAACAACAACTTAACTTTCTCCTTCAGAGTGCCTGCTAGATTCTAGTTTGTATACAAAGTTATTGTTATTTTTAAGTATGGTTTAATTGGAATGAACTCTAACTGAACTTCCAGTGAGTTTTAAGAGGCTGTGGATTATGCATTATGCAGAAGAAGATTACTCATCTCCCTCCCATGGAGCAACTAGTGGATTTGAACCACTTATTTTCAACTGGCAATGAAACTCCTTACTACTGGTATATAAATTTGTTGGTGGTGTGTACCATCAAATCAAAATATACCCTTAGCTGAACCTCCAGTGGGTTTTCAGAGACAGTTAAATACCTGGAGGAGATCACCCATCTTTCTCCCATGGAGCAGTTGGTGTATTTGAACTGTATGCCGTTGGGACTATTTCAGATTCATTGGTGGATTTCAACCGCAGCTTCTTATCACTAGGCCAGTCTATGAAATAGTACTGATTCATCTATGAAGTAGTACTGATTAATCTCTTTAGAATCAACTTCAACAGTCCATCTTATCCCAGTATGTCTAGTTTCACTCTATAGAATGCTAATATTTTATAAAAAAAATAGAAAAAAATTTATTGAACTCAAATTTATCTTATCTAAAGTAGATTTCATGAAATAAATGTTGGTCATACTATCTATAATTTTCTTTAATACCAATGTAAATATTATTTTGTTGTTGTTACATACCATCGAGTCAGCATGGATTCATAACTGTCACTCCACTGAGTTTCCTGAGGCCATAAGTTGCATGAGAGGAGATTTTCCATCTCTTTCCAGTGACGCAACTGATGAATTTGAACCTTATTCTATTGGTTTGACAGCAAAACTCCTTCCCATTAAGCCAAAAGAACTCCCTTATATATATTAATTTATATTTTATGATTAATTATGTTGGATAAACTTAATATCAGTATATGCCTTGTGTCTCAAAGATGTTTTCACTTACTTTTTTCAATATTTTCACATTTCACATGAAACTTTAAAAATCTATTTATTCTCCTGTAGTAAGGGAATTATTAAGTTTACTTTTGTTTCTATGAAATTTAAAATGAAAATTAGCTTCTGAACTGACCTTAGCACATGGTAAATATTACCCAAGGTAATGGCATTATGAAAGTTTTTATAGCAAGTGATCTTCCTTAGCATAGATCTAGCATATGCTAAACATATACTTTGGCTTTACACCGAGCTTTACATTCTTAAATTGTAGCTTTTCTAGACTCCTGTAAAAGGCACAAAGGCAATGAAGGGATGAACAAGTCTCAATTCCACTGACACTACAAAGATAAACTGTCCCATCACCATCTTTAATATAAAGGTCAGACATGTCATTCGGCAGCATCTACTTCTATTAATTATTATTGCTTTCGCTAGGTGTTGTTGAGTCAAGCCCAACTCATAGTGACCCTGTGAACAGAAGATCTGAACCCTGTTCTTTCCTGTGCCATTCTCACACTTCCTGCCACATGAGAGCCCATTGAAGCAGTAACTGTGTCAATACAACTTGCCACACCCGCCTCGCTGTCCTCTCTGGCCACGACGCCTGTGTGACAAAATGGGTCGTCCGTGCCTGTACGGGGTCTCTGACCTCAAGGATAGCATAAGAGGGAACCTTGCAAGCCCTGTGCTTGTGAGTGGGCTGATGCCTGGATATTTGTTACAGATGGGTCTTCGTAATCCCGGGAAACTTCTGGAAATTAAGTTGCTTCTAGGATAAGAATGGGAGTTTCTGGGGAAAAATCAGGGGAACTTCACCAGAACTGGGATAAAGATTTAATTAAAGTCTTTAATCAGGAACCATTTGATGTTCGTGGAAATGATAACAAACAAGCTGAAAATATAAAAGAAATTGAGATTGCTCTTAAAAGTATAATTTTGAATATGATCTTTGAGTATGTATCTAATTCTTCTTTTGTGATACTTGCAACTCATATTTAGTAATGTAATTGTATATTAGGAGAAAGTTTAGACTAGTTTTAACAGCAGAAAGTCATAGTTAATGAGAATAAAACAGAGAGGTTTAAGAAAAGACTCAAAAGACAAACTTCTCTAAAAGTAAAGGTCTCTTTAAGAAATAGGAAATATTACCAGATAAATAACAGGTGGTGGGAAGAAAGTACTTATAAAGGACCATATGTCCTGCCAACTCCAACACCAGTACCTCTTCCTTATACAGACGTTTTGTATTCCAAGGAAAAAGAATTGAATATTACAAATTAACTTGGTAAAAACAAGTTAAAGGAAGTCGTCCACCTTAGTGCACATTGCCAAACAAAAAACAAATTAAAATCTTATGACAAGTTGCAAAAACTATTGTTAAACATAGGAATGGTCCAGAGTGTAAGAAAATAGATGTTAAGATTCGTTAGGTACAGTACAAATATGAGTACAAAGGCAAAAACAAAGGTGGCTAAAATACAGTGACACAAAGTAAGAGAGGAAAGGAAGTGAAATGTAAACCATTAACCATTGTCGAGCAGATGACCAACATAAGGTCATTGTGTTTCTTGTTCAAAGAATGTTTAATAGCCGATGCTATTATTTAGTAACAGAAAATATTTTCTTTTTGTTAAAATCTTATGTGAGCTTTGTAATCACAAAATGTTGGCTACAAGTCAAGTTTAAACAAGTTTAAATGTATAAAAAGCAAGCTTTTAGCATAATAAATCAGAGCTCTCTACATCATCCTGGTGTGCAGACTCTCATTTTCGCCGACTTCGTCCCTCACCTGCTCTTCACCAAGAAACCCCTTGAGTTTCTTGTCACGACCGTAGTCGGGTGGTCGGTGACAACAACTGGTCTTACTGAGTCTGAAATTCATTACAAATGATCACACATATATTACAAAATCTCCTTTACTCACAGCTTTGGATGATGTTGGTGAGCTGGCTGCCTACAGGGTGGTGGTGGTTGTTGTTAGGTGCCGTCGAGTCGTTTGCAACTCATAGCGACCCTATGTACAACAGCCCTAAACCCTGCTCTCTCCTGTGCCAATCGCACTACCTCTGACACACCTATCCCCATTACCCCAGTCACTGAATCAATCCATCTCATAGAGGGTCTTGCTGGATCAAATTAAAGACAGTGGGCTGAGGAATCTGAATTTTTAGCAAGACCTACTATACAGTGGGGTAGTTCCTAGATTTTCTAGCCATTTTTCTTCATATCCAAAGGATCAACGTTTTCCTTATAGTGATCTACATTCATGAAAGTATTTAAACCAGCAATTTCACACCTTACGCCATAATCCCTCCATTTTAGACCCATTTTAGGCATCTGATTTCTAAATTGCCCATTCCTATTCAACCAATACTCTGATGAAATAAACATATCTCTTTCTCTGAAGAATTGCATTTTACTATTACAACTTTGAGCATCCTCACCTATAAGGAAAGTCCAGTCCAGAGCAATCCATAAGGTTATAGCAATCCATATGTATAGCCTATGTTTATATTTCTTAGAAAAGGTATTTGTTATGAATAAATCACTGATTGTGCAGAATTCTATCATTCTATCCCAGCCTCATTTCTATTACCAAGTCAGTGTTTTCCAATTACTGATCTTTCTTCCCTTTCCCCAACTTTCACATTTCAATAACTCATTATTATTAATGCTTCTTGGTTACTTGTTTGATTGATTTCTGACTGCAACAGTTGGTAAGAATCACCTATTTCTTCATCTTTGGCTCTAGTTGTTAGTGTATAAATATAAATGATAGTGGTATTAGCAGGTCTTCTTTGTATGCGTATGGATATTATCCTGTCACAATACTGTGTTTCAAGATGGCTCTAGAAATGGCCTTTTTTTTATGAAATTGACTCCATTTTTTTCTCATCTTTTCATTACTGGTATAATAGATCATATAATTGTGTGATTCAAAATGTCCCATGGCAATCCATCTCATTTCACCAAGACCTAACATGTGAATATTTATGCATTCCATTTCTTTCTTAATGATGTCCAGTTTTCCTACATTCATGCTTCTCACATTCCATATTCCAATCATTAGTTTCTGTTTACAACTCTTCCTCCTCCTTTGTGTTTCCAAATTTGAGGGCTCAGCCTCAGTTGCTATATCTGTTCTTCTATTCTATGTGCTCTCTATTGTTTATAGGGTTTTTGAAGGCCTGCTATATTTTAAAGTGGATGGCCAATTATTCTTCCTCTTCTGTCTTAATTTGGGTGCCTAGATTTAGAACAATATCTGACAAACAAGCATCTTAGTGAAAGGTTCAAATGAAAGAAAGTTCCTCTTACAAAGATAACCATAAATGCAGCGCCACCCCTCCCCACCACATGTACGTCTTGTCCCTTCCCTTTCCCTGCTAGTCAACATCACTTGCACTCCAGCCTATTCTGTCTAACACCTCCCTTCCCTCAGCCACTCCTTGAAATGATGGCTTAGACAGACCAAAAGTCACTTCTGGGATGTCTTATGTCTTGCAATGCTGCTAGTCTCTCACACAGATTTCTGTCTCATGTTTATGGGGATTTAAGTCCAAATCCCATGTATCAGCTTCAGAGAAGGTTTCTCTCAGAACCCCATCAGCTTTGTTAGCAACCAGTTGACATCCTAGGCCAGACTGGACATTCAGTCCAAAGTCTGTGTCAGAAACCCAGACCTCCACACCTAGCTGGAATCTGGTTTCACCTTTTTTGCCCCTAATTCACATCGGAAACCCGGCACATTGCACAGAGCAGGAATCTGAGTCTGTCTTCTTCCCTCCCCCTCATGCATGTGGTGCAGAGGGAAAGCAGAGACCATGCCACCAGATGACAGTCCTGGAGCAGAAGCTCAGGAGAAAGAACCTTTCCCTAGTAGTGCCTGAGTGGATTATTATTATTATTAATGAATTTTGGTTGTATGTCTGATTGATGTTAGACTGCAAAAGTTGGTAGAAATATTCTATTTTCTCCTCTTTGACTCTAGTTGTTGTGTGTATTTGAATTATAGTGGTTTTAACATGTCTTCTTTGTATGCATATGGATATCATCATGTCACTCACAGCATTGTATTTCAGGATGGATCTAGAAATGGTCTTTTTAACTATAAACGTGACCTAATTTATCCTCACTTTTTTATTCCCTGTGTAATAGATCATATGAATGTCAGACTCCAAATGTCCATGCCAATCCATCTCAGCTCACCAGTTCCTTGTTGTTGTTTGTTGTTATGTGCCATCGAGTCATTTGCGACTCATAGCAACCCTATGTACAACAGCCCTAAACCCTGCTCTATCCTGTGCCAATCTCATTGCCTCCAAGACAACCATCCCGATTACCTGGAGGTGTGTCAGAAGCTATTGTGGATGTCCTCTGTGGTGCCTGGTCTCAGCTGCTTCCCTCTGTCTAGGATGTCAATATTTATACTCTCCATTTTTTAAACAATGTCCAATAGTTCTACATCCATGCTTCATGGATTCCATTTTCCAATTATTAGTGGCTATTTGCAGCCATTCCTTCCAATTTTGTGTTTCTTTATATGAGGGCTCAGGGTTGCTGTTGTTGTTGTTAAGTGTCATCGAGTCGCAGGCAACTCATAGTGACCCTATAAAGGAGAGTCCTTGACCCTTGGGTGCCTTTCATCCTCTCTCTAGGTTCATAGGGTTTCCGGAGGTAAGCTATTATGGAAGTGGGTGCTACTTCTCCTTCCAAGAGGGCTCAGTGCTATATTTAATAGTCTAAATGTGATCAGTTGTCCATAGGGTTTTCAAAGCCCTGTTATTTCATAAGTATACAGCCAATCTTTCTTCATAATCTATCATAGTTGGGAAATGTAGGTTTAGTACAAGATCTGATAGGCAAGCATTTTACCCAAAACAGTACTTGACCAACAAGCAATCTTTAACTTTTTTTTTCTTAAAAAGAATTTTTATTTTATACTGGTTTAACTTAGAGAGTTTGTATTGTTTTTACACCAGATCTTTCTTATTTCCTTTTCCAACCCCTTCCTCAATCCAACAAATTGTACTACCTTATGATTAACCACCACCACCACTGTCACCACTGCCCTTCCTCATCCCTCTGCTCTCACCTACCTCCCCTCAGAAGTTCATACACATTCTGCAATAATGGTCTTACACAGTATTTGTCCTCATGGGATTGAGTTAATTCTTTTAGCATAATGCTTTCCAGACCCTCCCCAGTTATGTAGTGATTATACATTGTTGGTGGAATTGTAAAGGTATTATTCACCATCACCAGAACCACAATCAAGTGGATTGGGCAATTACGGTGCAATTACACAATGGAATACTATGCAGCATGCAGGAGCAATGATTTCGTAAATCTTAAACTTTTCTAAGTTATTAAGAGTATCAGTATGCAAAGACACTCCAACATGCAAATATACTTCCTCATTACAAAAACTAACCAATTAATTCAGCATTAATACTCCAATTTGACCTGTGTCCCATTCTGTTCCATTCTTCCCCTCTCTTTGAGTGGCTATTAAGTGAAGCCTAAACTAACCCTTAATATTATGAATCAAACCTCCAGAAACTTCTGTCTGCTTGTTACTTCTGTACTCCCTAGTGATAATGGTGCTCTGGGCCTCTGAATCTACTACTTTCCTGTCCTCTCTGGCCTGCCTCCCAACATGCTCCTGGGTGTTGTCAGCTTGGCAGCCTTCAGGCCTGGCATGTACATATTATTATGTGACTTCAGCCGACTCATAGTGTCATAGCTGACCCTCCATTGACTTTTCAGAGACTTTAAATCTTACTATAGGAGATTAGAGTCCAGCTTCTTGCCACTAGGCCAGTGTGTGTGTGTGTGTGTGTGTGTGTGTGTGTGTGTGTGTGTTCATGACATATAATATATATTCATAATACATAACATATATTATTTAATAATAATTTACAAGCCATTTTGTTTTTTTCATTTGATTAAATTTTGTCTTATAACATTTTAATTATTATTTAATTCTACTAAGGCTGAAAGCATAGCAGGAGACGACTGCCTATACTTCTTCTGAGGAACAGCTGGTTGATTTCATTAGTTGTATGTAAACTTTTAGTTAGCACCATGTATTATATAGACTATGTAAAAGATCATAATCATCAACTTTAGCTGTCAACAAGTATTGTTATAGCATCTGTAATACTTTATGTATTAAGTATTTCCTGTTATTAAGAAATTTGATATGTACTAAATGAACTTGATGCAATAATACCTTCTGGATACACAGATAGGCAAAGTCCCTGAGATCAAAGAAATATAGGTTCACTGAAAAAAAGAAAATATTTAAAGAATCTTATTTATTTAATTTATTGTAAGATACAGTGAGAATTAAAGAAAAAAGGATTAGACTAACATACCTGAGAAAGTGTGTAAGTAGAATGGAAGACCACATGACTCAATATATGGATTACATGTCATGTTTATCCTCCCACTCTCTTTTTATCTCCTGTGGCATTTTATCTAAGAATGATGTGTTATGTTTAGAGACTGCTAAGGTAATATAACCAATAGACAGAAGGCTCAGAAGCAAGTATCTTTGATTAATCACTGGCTAATCATTTATTCACCATTTAGTCCAACAAGAAGCAATTACTTTTAATTAATGTCCTTAGTATAAAATATTTGGTCAGAATTTTTTTATTGTTGGGCTGGATTTAGAAGAAGTCGTGGTACTAGGGATATTGTAACTAATGTTAGGTAGATTTTCGGTGAAAGCAGGGAATACCAGAGAAATGTATATCTGTGTTTCATTGACTATGCAAAGGCGTTTGACTGTGTGGATCATAACAAACTGGCTGACTCTGAGAAGAATGGAAATCCCAGAACACTGGATCGTTCTAATGCAAAACCTATACTTAGACCAAGAGGCAGTCGTCAAAACAGAGCAAGAAAACACTGTGTGGTTCAAACTTTGGAAGGACGTATGCCAGGGATGTGTCCTCTCTCCACTGAATCAAGTGCAACATGTAAAGTCTGCAAATTTTCAGTAGTATCATAAAGATAAGGAACAGACAATAACCCATCCAGACAAAACATATACTACATCATACATACAAGAAAGAACTTTGCATAATGTCCAAGAAGCATCAGGCAAATTCAAACATTATGAGAGAATAAAACAAACATTTTCCAAAATAGTAGGTAGACTGATACCCAGTGAATATCCCAGAGATAAATATATCATGATGGAGTTACATGAACTGGTATTGAAGAAATTACATTTGATGGAAGAAAGAGTTAGAATAAATAGTTAGAAGAATTTAAAAAAAAAATTATCACAAGACAGAGAAAGTAAAACCAATCCAGAACTAGAAACAACTGAAAAGCATGAAAATGCAATCCCAAATACCAAGACCAAAATGGAAGAAATGTTTGACAAGCTGGAAGGACAAATAACAGTACAGAAAACATAAAACAGAGAGTCAGTGAGTCAGAATGCAAGAACTTTAATAGAACCTTAATAAAAGTTAAAAATAGAGAAAAGATGGAAGGAATATGAAGAAAATATTAGAATCATGTGAGATGAAAGGAAAAAAAAATCAGAATTCCAGAGCAGTTAGGGGAAATGAGAAAGGGCAGTGAGACTTTTGTGGAAGAGGTTTATAAGAAAACTCCAGATATCATGAAAAACTGCTTTTGTGGATGGGTCTCTATGAGTCATCACTGATTCAATGGCACATAACAACACAACAACAATATGAAAACTATGAAGTCCACATTAAAGAAGTTCAATAAACACCAAACAGACCCCCAAAGGAAAAAAGAAAAAAAAAACAAACAAAAAACAAAACACCAAACCAGCAAGATAAATTATGGTCAAATTCTCCAAAATCAAAGACAAGGATAGAAAACTAAAAGAACAAAAGGAAAACCAATTAGATTAAGATCTGACGTTTCAGAAGAAACCATACAAGCAAGAAGGATAGCATATACAGAAGGCTGAAAGAAAACAATTGCCAGCCAAGAGTCTTGTGCCCAGCAAAGCTGTCTCTCAAAGGTGAAGAAGAAATTAGGTCATTTTTCAGAAAAGCGGAAACTTAAATCCAAAAAAACAAGACCAATTCTACAAGAAATACTAAGATAAGTCCTTCACACAGGGACAGCAAAGGAAAGTGGGTGGATCAAAGAAACTAGCAAAAGCTGGCCTGTCAATAATCCCATTTAATGTGACTGACTTAAACATTAACAAAAAGAAAAAGAGTAACAGAATCGATAAAAAACAAAGCTTATCAATATGTTGTCTATATTACACACATCTAAGAAATGAAGAGAAAAATAGACTAAAAATCAAAGAGTGGGGGGAAAAGTACCAAGCATATTACACCTAAGAAAGCAAGAGTGGCAATATTAATATCTGATAAAATAGACTTCAAGATGAAAACCACCATAAAAGATAAAAAATACTAATCATGAAATAATTAATGGTACAAGATATCAAGAAGACATAACTATGGTCATCATCTATGTGCCAAAATATCTGCTAATTAAATAAAGAAAAAAAAAACTGTTTAACTGATCTGAAGAAAGAAATAGACAGTACTATACTAGTAGGATACTTAAGACCCCATTTTCACCAGAGGACAAGTCACTTAAAAAGAAATTAAATGAAGAGTCAGGAGAACTAAACTGTACAATTAGCTAACTTCATCTCATAAATGTATATATTCAAGTATTTCACCTAGCTATAATTCAATTTACATTTTTTTCAAGTGTGCATGGCACATTCTCCAAAATTTATCATATATTAGGACATAGTATATGCCCTATTTTGCAAGTCTTAACAAATTTCAAAACAATGAAATAATGCAGTTTCTTCTGAAACAGCAATGCCATAAAACTAGAAATCAGCCACAATAAGATAAAGGTGAGGCAGGATCCACCCATGTAAAAACTAGTAACACCCTGCTTGAGCACTATTGGATTATTGAAGAAATAAAAAGGGACATTTAAAGTTCCTTGAAATGAATGAAAATAGAATACATCAAAACCTCTGGGATAGAGCAAAGACAATCCTAACAAAAGGCAAATATATGAAAAAGGAAGTTACCTACAGCAAACAGAAAAAAGAACAAGCTAATTCCACAGATTCTATTGGTAATAAAATTATAAGGACAAGGGCTGAAATCAATGGGAGAGTAAACAAAAAAAGCAATTGAAGTTATCAACAAGACTAGAAGCTAGTTCTTCAGAAGATCAGTATAATAGATAAACCATTGGCTAACATTTAAAAAAAAAGGACACAGTTAACTTGAACAAGAAATTTAAAAAGTATCAATACAACCACCAGTTGAAATGAAATTGTTAAGAATGAAAATAATGAAAAGCTATCCTTTAATAAATATAAAAATCAAGAGTAAATGGACAAATACCCAGAAATCTACACCATACTCAGATTAGCATAGACAGATGTGGAATACTTGAACAAACCCACCCAAAAAAATAAATTGAGCAGGTCATAAAATGACTCTCCAGAAAAATTTCCAACCTAGAGGGTTTAACTGATTAATTCTACCAAACTATCACCAATTCTGCTTAAATCGTTTTAAAAATTAGAAAAAATAAGGAACACTCCCAGGACTGTTCTATAAACCAAGCATAAGCCTAACACCAAAACCAGGAAAAGACCCACAAAAAGAGGAAAATATGACCCAAAATTTCTTATGAACATAGATAGAAAAGGGTTTTTTTTTTTAAAAAAAAAAAATCCTAGCCAATAGAATACAACATTATACAAAACATATAATTTGGTCAACATATAAAATGGTCAAGTGGATTCACAGCAGGAATTCAAGGATGGTTCAACATAAGGAAAACAAAGTAATTCATCATATTAAAAATCAATGAACAAGACCCACTTGATTCTATCAATTGATATAGAAAAGGCCTTTGGAAAAATTCTACACTCTTTCCTGATTAAAACTTTCAACAAAATAGAATAGGAGGGAATTTTTTCAACACAGCAAAATCCTACACTCCCTCCTAATAAAAACACTTAACAAAATAGGCACAGGAGGGAATTTCTTCAACACAGTGTAAAGTACATATTCAAAACTAAGAGCTAATACCATTCTCTACTGAGAAAGACTAATAGCATTTCCTTTGCAAAGCTGAACTAAGCAAAGATGACCATTGTCATCATACCTATCCAATATTATACTGGAAGTACTTCAAGGTAATAACAATATAATGGAATAAGAGACATCCAAATTTGCAAAAAGGTGGTAAAACCATTACTATGTGCAGACGTTATGACAATGTACTAATGGTGTTGATTGTGAATCCAACCAAAATGAAATAATTGACAGCTTCATTCTTTCTTTTTAAATTTTCATTCATTCATGTTAAAATGTTGCACGTTTTCATCCCTCCTCCTCTCTTTCCCCTCTCAAGTTCAGTTTATAATACACATATTGTTCCACATTGTTGTCACACATATATTGTCTAATCACTTTAAGACAGTCCCTCTCCTTTTCTGTCCCAACTCGGTATTCGCTGTCTACCCATTTTTCCTATTCTCCTCTCCACTTCCCATGTCAATCTTTTATTCATCTATTATAAAGTTGCCTCTTGGCTTAGTGGTGAGGATCATCGTTATAGTCTTGGATCTTGTGCAACAAAGAGCTTCATGTACTCCTCACTTTCAACATACAAAAATGTCTGTGAAAAGCATAATGAAGATTGTTGATGAGTCTTCTTCTGATCCTTTTTTCATAAATTACAGCTTCTCAAAACCTTTGTTTAGCATATGGATTGAAAAGATAAGGAAAAAATACAGTTCTGATGTATGACTTACTTGACGTCAAACCATGCAGTGTTCTTTCTCTGCGCAAATAATAGTTATGGAATGACAATAAAACCAAACGCAGTGGTTCTTAGAGGCATGGATGATGAAGATTTATCTCACATAATTTGTGTATGATTGAAGCTGTGGGCTTAAGTAAGTCAGAGATTAAAAGAAAGGCAGAGGACTGGACAGGGTTCAGACTTGTTTATGTAATCATTATGAGTTGTACTTGACTTGGTGCCACCTACAACAATAACAATAACAAATTCCCACGTGATATCTTATATTCTTCTTCAAATTAAAGAAATTAATTTGATACTTTAATTAATAGCTATTTATATTAAGTTTGATCTTTGGAGACAAACAGGGTCCTAACTATTCACCGGACACACTATGTGTTTGAATATTAGTATTTGTACAAATAAAATACAAGCTCATTGATATATCATTTTAATCTCAAAACATTTCAACCTCAGTGCACTCTCATTTTTTTTCTACAATCCTACATATTTCCTTAATCAATTAATCTCTGGAGTCCCCAAAAAATTATTTGTTTTATCCTATTTTCTTCTAATTCAGTCTAAAGGCTAATATGCACTTGATCAAAATCATTGTTGTTGTTGTTGTTATGTGTTGTCGAGTTGAAAATGACTCATTAATGATCCTCCAGTGTGTTTTCAGAGTCAGTTAATCATGTAATAGATTGCAATCTCCCACAGAGCAGCTGGTTGATTTAAATCTTCCATCCTTAATCTATTATACATTAATTTTTTTATCTTTTACTAGATCTTTCTGTAAGCATGTAAAAATATTCTAATGCATCTTCTGTCTTAACATAACAAACTTCTTTAAGGCTTTTTTTTTGTGCTTTTCTTTAAGGAAAAACACTGATTCTACTTTCATATTCATTGGGACTCACTCCAAGTAGAATTTTATCTCAACAGTTTTACTAAAATGACTCTAGCGAAGTTAATAAATGACTTCCATATTATTTTTCTAATATTTCACTTTTAGTTTTTATCTCATTTGATTTTTGAAAAATGTTTGAGACATTTATTCACTTTCTTCTTCACACTTCAGTTGGTCACTTAGCTTCTTGCATGCAATATTCTCCTAGTTTTTCTCACATCTGACAGCACGCTGTCTCCTGTAATGCATGTCTTTCCTTCCCTAACTTCTAAGTACAGAAAGGTCCCTAGGGAGTTAGTCCTTGTGCCTCATCTTTATCTGCCTTAACTCTGAGTGATTTCATTCATTTCAGTGGCTTTAAATATCATCCTGTGGTTAAGATTTTAAATTTCACTTCAGACCAAACTTCTCCCATGAATTCAAATTAATATATGCAAACTCCTTTATATGAACAAACTTCCAAAGTTTAATAAGTACTAAAAGAAAGTTGGCAACAATATCTCTTCTACATTCAGACGCATTTCTGTTAGTATACCTTTACTTAAGGCATATTAGTTAGGGTATCTCATTTTATATCCTATCTACTAGTATATTTGATTAAGATAGTTTCAATTTTGCTTGAATTCCAATCAACATCCAGAGCAGCAAAAGTTAAGGGCTCAAAAGACATGTTAATTTAGAAAGTCTGCTGTCAAGGACGCCAGGTTAAGAACAAAGGTTGGTATAGTGTCAAAAGAAGTCAGTCTTTGGGAAAAAAAAACACATCATTCTGGGAAAGGTAGAGGATCAAAGAAATAGAAGAAGAGCCTCTGTTACATCTACTAACACAGTGACTACAACAATGGGTAAGAGCATGGCACAAGGTAGAGGAAAGTTTGGATTTAATGTTCATAAATGTACTATGAACCATAATGTGCTCAAAGGTACCTAACAATAATAAAAAGTATTAAAATAAGATAGAATGTAATATCTTGTTGTTGTTGTTGTTGTTGTTGTTGTTGTTGTTATTGTGTACCTTCGAGTCAGAACTGGCTCTTAGCTGAACTTCCGACGGTTTTCAGAGACAAGTAATGGCATGGGAGGAGATTACCCATCCTTCTCCCACAGAGCAGCTGGTGGCCTCGAACTGCATATCTTCCGTATTGCAGCACAGATTCTTGCCTCTAGGCCATAATGTAAATGTAAATGCCATCATCCTCACTTAAACATCTCAACTGATTTCCCTGCTTGCACTTCAGTCTTTTTTGTAAATGGGTATTGTTGTTATGTGCAGTCAAGTCGCTTGCGACTCATAGCGACCCTATGTACAACAGCCCCTAAACTTTGCTCTGTCTTGTGCCAATCATAATGTCTCTGATACACCCATCCCAATTACCCCAGTCACTGAATCAATCTACCTCATAGAGGACCTTCCTCTCCTGTACTGTCCCTCCACCCTACCAAGCATGATGTCCCTCTCCAAAGAATGGTCCCTCCTTACACCACGTCCAAAGTATGTTAGACGGAGCCTCAGAATCCTTGCCTCCAAGGAGCCGACCAGTTTAACCCTCTCCAGGATGAATCTGTTTGTTTTCCTAGCAGTCCATGGTACCCTCAATACTCTTCTCCAGCACCACAGCTCAAAGGCATCAATTCTCCTTCTATCCTCCTTGGTCATTATCCAACTCTCTGATGTGTAACAAGTGACAGCATAGACGCACCTTAGTCTCCAGAGAAACACCATTGCTCTTCAGTACTGTGGAGAGGTCCCTAACAGCAGACTTTCCCATCGTAATGCATCTTTTGATTTCCTGGCTACTGGTGCTGAGAGTGTTGACTGCGGAGCCAAGCAAACTAAAGCTGTGTACAATCTCAATCTCTTCACCATCTGTCCTGATGCTGCCAATTGGTCCAGTGGTGAGAATCTTTGTCTTGTTGACATTGAGCCTCAATCCATATTGTAGGCTGCAGTCCTTGATGCTCTGCAGCAGGTGCTTCAGGTCCTCTTCAGTTTCAGCAAGCAGGGTTGTGTCATCCGCATAACGCAGATTGTTGATAAATCGTCCACCAATCTTGAGCCCACATTTCTCCTCATAGAGCCCAGCCTCCCGGATAATCTGTTCTGCATATGGTTGAAAAGGTATGGAGACAGGATGCATCCCTGGCAT
Source organism: Elephantulus edwardii (assembly GCF_000299155.1). Taxonomy (NCBI): domain Eukaryota; kingdom Metazoa; phylum Chordata; class Mammalia; order Macroscelidea; family Macroscelididae; genus Elephantulus; species Elephantulus edwardii. The sequence continues at coordinate 1,209,438 of NW_006399869.1, read as the reverse complement.
ACGCCCTTCCCAATTTTGAACCATGCAGTGTTCCCTTGCTCTGTTCTGATGACTGCCTCCTGGTCCAAGTATAAGTTTCGCATTAGAACGATCAAGTGTTCTGGGATTCCCATTCTTCTCAGAGTCAGCCATAGTTTGTTATGATCTACACAGTCAAATGCCTTTACATAGTCAATGAAACACAGATATACATTCCTTTGGTATGCCCTGCTTTCAGCCAAGATCCATCTAACATTAGCTACAATGCAAGCAAAATTCTTGCACCCCCGCTGGTGCGCGCAGCCCCCGCCCTGCCGTCCCAGTACCGCCTGGGCCTCGACCCCGTGAGCTGCGTCCTCGGCCAGGCCTGCACGCCCCCGGCCGGTCCTCGCGTGCGCGCGCCCGCGGAAAGCGGCAGGCGGTGGTGGTGGTGGTGGTTGTGGCCACGCACGCTGCAGCCATGCCGTGGGGCTGCCCTCGAAGCCCAAGGACAGCCCGGCGCGCACCGGCGACTCCGATGGAGTCTTAACATTGAATTTGGAGAATAATTATGCCTACCAAGTTCCAAACTTCCATAAATGTGAAATCTGCCTACAGTCTTTCCAAAAAGTGTCCCAGTTTCAACGTCACATGAGGGACCATGAGCGGAATGACAAGCCACATCGGTGTGACCAGTGCCCCCAGACATTCAACGTTGAGTTCAACCTGACACTTCACAAATGCACCCACAACGGGTAAAACCCTGCCTGCTCTGTCTGTAACAAGAAGTTCTCCAGAGTGGCCAGTCTCAAAGCACATATCATGCTGCACGAGAAGGAAGAGGTAATCCCTCTGACGGAAGCTCCCATCTCCGATTTTCATCTGCATCTGGCCCCATCAGGACGTAGAGGTGGTTTCCAGTTCATGCACAGCCCGCCTCTGATACAATACATCTTCTGGTTCATGAAATGGGCACAGTGACTAATCGCTCATTCTCCTGAGGGGTGATTTTGTCCCCAGGGTACTTGCAGTGTCTGAAGCTGTTGTTGCTTGTCCTGGCTTCAAGAATGGCCAGAGATGGTCCTGGTGTCTGATGTCAGGGAAGCTGCTAATAGCTACTGCTGTAGGACAGCCCTACAAGAGTGAGCTGGCCTAAGTGTGCTGAGGCTGAAGGACCCTGGACTTGCACGGTTCTGGTACATGACAGAACCTTCTAGAGTATGCTGTGTCTGGGCTTTGGTCCTGGTGAGCTCCACCCAGTTTTACCATTTCTGAGCAGGTTTTACATAATCTGAATTTCTGCTCAGGAACTATGGAAATCCCGGGAGCCTGCGAACATGATTATCTGGTAGATAGTAGAGCAGAGTCTGAGCCAGAGGAGCTGGAGGAGAGCTTGTCCGTGAGAGTAGGAGAGGGGATGATAGAGAAGTCAGGTTTCTTTGTTACTTTGGTGACATCTGACTGGGGGTTGGTGGTGCTGATGTTGATCTGAAGTTGCAGTTGTCTCTCTGATGTATAGCATTCAGGCATGGCCCAAGTTGTCGCTAAAGACATGTAGCACATTGTCAGGTATTTTCTTCTTTCTTAGAATTTTTTTAAACATTATTTTCTGTGTGTTTACCGTCAAATCTAATCTGACTGGTACAGGAGAAGATTGCCGCTCCTTCTCCAGCAGAGCATCTGGTGGATTTGAACTGTGCGTCTCTGGGATTCTAGTGCAGCTTCTTGCCACTAGGCTACCAGAGCTTCCAGAATTTTCTTTATTATCAGCTGTTTACTAATAATCTAGAACTTCGTTTCCATAAACTATAACACCCTTTAAAAAAAAAGAAAAGAGGAAGGAAACACTACAGCGTTCAAAATAAGGAAAAAAGCATGTCAGGTATGCATCCTATCTGCATACCTTTTCAATCTATATGCAGAATAGATCATTCAGGAAGCTGGGCTTTATGAGGAGGAATATAGTATCAGGATTGGAGGAAGACTTATCAGCAACGTACGTAATGCAGCTGACAGAACCTTGCTTGCTGAAACTGAGCAGGATCTGAAAGGCTTGCTGCAGAAGGTCAATGACTACAGTCTAATATGAATTGATGCTTAACATCAAGAAGACAAAGATTCTAACCACTGTCCTTATTGGCATGACCATGATAGATGGAGAAGAGATTGAGGTTGTTAAAAATTACAGCTTTCTCATCTCCACAATCTATACTCTTGGCACCAGTAGTCAGGAAATCAAAAGACTAATTACATTGGAAAATCTGCTGTCAGAGACCTCTCTAGAGTACTGAAAAGCAACAATATCAATCTAGAGACTAAAGCGTGCCTAATCTAGGCCATGGTCTTGGCAATTACTTCTTATGCATCAGAGAGTTGGACAATGACTAAGAACGACAGAAGAAGAATCAAAGTCTTTGAGTTGTGGTACTGAAGAAGAGTCTTGAACATACAATGGACAGCCAATAAAACAAATAGGCTGTCTTGAAGAGGGTGAAACCAAGTTTCTCCTTGGAGGGTAGGATTCTGAAACTCCATCTTACATATTTTGGGCATGTAGCCAGGAAAGACCAATCCTTGGAGAAGGACATCATTTTCGGAAGGGTAGAGGGACAGCAGAGGAGAGGGAGATCCTGGATGAAATGGATTGATATAGTAACTGGGGCAATGAGGGTAGGTGTGTCAGGAACAGTGAGACTGACTCAGGACAGGACAGGCTTCAGAGCTACTATGCATAGAGTTGCAGGCAACTCAGCTGTCACATTATAACAACAACAATCCATGAACAAATAACATTTTTTCCATTTATATGTCTTATTGTTTCTCACAGTTGTGTTTTGTTGTTGTTGTTGTTTTGGTTGTTGTTTTTGTTTTGTTTCTTTTTTTTTAAATTTTAGACTGGTTTACATACAAAGTTCATAAAATTCATATACATTGTTTTTCACACCTTTCCCCTTTCCTATTTTGTAGGTTTGTTCTCCCTTGCCTCCAAGGTCTTTTTTATCTCTTTAGGTTTATTCTCAAATATCGCAATTTGTGGTTGGCTTTTGTAAATAGTATTGCTTTTTAGTTTCCTTATCTGTATTTTCTTTATTACTGTAGAAGAATCCCACTGATTTTTGTATATTGATCTTGTATTCTGTCACTCTACTAAACTAATGTACTAGGTATGACAGTTTTTTTATTTGGTCCCTGGGTTTTTCTGTTTACACTATCATATTATCTGCATATACCAACAGTTACATCACTTCTTTGCTGATTTGAATGCCTCTTCTTTTCTTCTGTCATATTCCCCTCACAAGTACTCCCAATTCAATATTGATTAGGAACAGTGCAAGTGGAAATCCTAGCATGACTCCTGTTCACAAGGAGAGTGTCTTTGGTCTTTCACCATTGATAATAGCATTGACTCTTGGCTTGGTATATATAGTTTTCACTCTGTTGAGGAAATTGAGTTCTATTCCTACTTTGCTGTGTGTTTTAACCAGGCAGGGGTGTTGAATTTTATCAAAGGCTTTTTAGTAAAGAGCAAGGAGACACTACATGGTACAAAATCAGGAAGGCCATATGCCAAGGATTTATATTTTTGTGTGTCCATACTTTTTCAATCTATATGCAGAACAGATCATCCAAGAGGCTGGGCTGTGTGAGGAGTAATGTGGCATCAGGACTGGAGGAAGATTCATCAACAACCTGTATAATGCAAGTATTCTCACCACTGGACCAGTTGGCAGCATTATGATAGATGGTGAAGAGACTGAGATTATTAACAGCTTTAGTTTTCTTGGCTCCACAATCATCATTTTTAGTACCACCAGGAGCCAGGAAAGTCAACTGTCAGGGACTTCTCCAGAGTTCTGAAGAACAATGATGTCAGTGTGGAGACTAAGGTGCACCAGAGCTAGGCCATAGTCTTCATAATTGCTTGCTATTGTCAGAGCACTGGACAATGACTAGAGATAAAAGAATTGATGCTTTTGAGCTGTGATGCTGGAGAAGAGTGTAGAATATATCATGGATTGCCAGGAGAACAAACAGGTTCACCCCAGAGACAGTGAAGCCAAGCTGCTCCTTGGAGGCAAGGATTCTGATGCTTTCTCAGACATACTTTGGACATGTTGCAAGGAGGGACTGTTTCTTGGAAAAGGATGTCATGCTTGGATGGGTGGAGGGATGGAGAAATAGAGGGAGACCATCAATGAGATGGATTGATATAGCGAGTGGGGTAATAAGGGTAGATGTGTCAGAGACAGTAAAGTTGGCAAAGGATAGAGCAGATTTCTGGGTTGTTGTACACAGAGTCCCTGTGAGTCACAAGAGACTCAACAGGACATAACAGCAACAACAACAATTTTAGTATTGATAGAATTATATGATTCTTCTTATTTGCTATGTTAATGTAATAAATTATATTGATTGTTTTTCTTATGTTGATCCATCGTTGCATATCTATTATGAGTTCTATTTGGCAATTTTAACTTAAAAATTAATAACATGTTTATGATTGCTTTAAAATGTATCTGTTTGTTTCAATGATGTGACAATTTTCAGATAATTCTAGAGAATGTATTCACATTACTGAGAAATTATATTAATTATTTTGCATTGATGACTCAATAGTAAAAGGACAATCATGTCAGAAAATAATTGATAAAAAGAATTAGTGCAACACAATCTTAAAAAATTTATTTTTTGACATTAGTTATTTAAATTACAGGGGTTTATTTTAGTATATTATTGATTTACCAAGTTACGTTAGACATGTTATTTACCCTGTTGTTGTTGTTAAATGCCATTGAGTCTTAGACAACTCATAGTGACCTTATGAACTAAAGAACTGAAGGCTTGTATAACTTTCATCATATCTCCATGTTCATAGTGTTTCCAGAGGCAAGCTATTTTGGATGTGGATGTCACTCGTGCTTCCTAGCTTGTTTTAATCAGGGAGCTACACCAAAGGCTGCCATGAGTAACCATTATTGCATTTGACACATCAGCGTCACAGTGTTTAGCAGTACAGAAACCACGAGTTACCTCTGTACAGCAAATGGACAGACCTGTGCTATGCTGTTTAGAAGAATGTTTGTTTGGCCGAAACAATTAAAACCAGACCTGACGACTGCAGATTAAAATCGCCCATATTTGGCTTCGTAGAATCACTTTCTTTCTGTCCACTAGGCCAACAGAGCTCTATGTTGCTGTTATTGTTAAGGGCCATTGAGTCATAGGATGACTCATGGCAACCCTAGGAGTAAAAGACCTGAACACTTGTATAAATGTCATTGTTTCTCCGATTTCATAGAATATCCTGATGCAACATATGGTAAGATTTTGAAAACAAGGATATTATCCTTGTCAGTTTTTAATTTTCCTGTTGTAAATTTATATCAATATCAATATTTGAAAACTACCTCAGGAAGTTCTGTTTTAAAAGTTTTTAAGATTTATTCTTATGACTTGAGGGAACATTTGCAAAGAAAATTGATTTTCCTTTCAACAATTTATACAAATTAGGTTTTCTTTCTTTGATTAAAGTCCTCATATTGAAGCAGCACTCTTGCTACTTACCCCTATGCTTTTTCTTTCCATTCTTCTTTCTTTCCTATCCCTCATTTTTCCCAAGAGTTATCCTTGAAAAATGCTGCCCTTGGTAAATGCTGACTAAATGTTATTTCTGTGATCTTTTGTTTTAAGGAGTTCCTTCTCCTCTAGTGCTATTGATCTGCCCTATTATTTAGCTGCATATCGGTTCACTAGGGAACTCTAGTTCTAGGCTTGAGAAGTGACTAAGGATTATGGTACTAGATATTCTATTAATCTTTAACAGTAAAGTGCTTTTTTCTTCTTTTTTTATGTTGTAGAGTGTCTTCCAAATTTTCTTTCGCTCTATCATGAACATTCCAATGTGGTCCTTTCTAGAGAGTTGAGCAGTGTTAACAGAAGTTCATCTAGTCCTTCCCATTTCTTAAAGCTGAAGTTCACATGGTTCATTAGTGCTCTGGTCTAACAGTCTTTGATTTGCTTCACTGTTTGTTCCAAAGGGAAAGATATCTATAGTTACACTTTGAATGTAGGCTTTTTCTTTTGTTAATCTACTTTTTCAAGCACATTAGCATATGTTGTTGTTGTTAGGTGCCAGTGAGTCGCTTGCGACTCATAATGACCCTATGTACAACAGCCCTAAACCCTGCTCTGTTCTATGCCAATTGCATTGTCTCTGACACTCCCATCAAAATTATTGCAGTCACTGAATCAATCCACCTCATAGAGGGCCTTCCTCTCCTGCATCATCTCTCCATCCTCCCAAGCATGATGTCCCTCTCCATCTTGGTCCCTCCTTATAACAAGTGCAAAGTATGACAGATGAAGCCTCAGTATCCTTACTTCCAAGGACCAACCCATTTTAACCCTCTCCAGGATGAACCTGTTTGTTTTCTTGGCAGTCTATGGTACACTCAATACTCTTCTCCAGCCTCACAGCTCAAAGGCATCAATTCGCCTTCTATCCTCCCTAGTCATAGTATGATTATATTTAGAACTTGAATATATTGTTTATTTTATGCTAAATAGGTGTGAGATCTGCAACACTTTCATAGCAATTGTTTCTAAGTCGACTGTAACTTACAGCTATTCTATGCACAATAGCTCTGAAACCTTTCCTATCCTGAGCCAGTGTCATTGTCTCCAAAATACCTACCCCCATTACTGTCAATCTGTCTCATTCAGAGTCTTCTTTTACTAAGTAGTCCTTCCACTCTTCTGAGCATGATGTCCTTCCTTTTCCGGGGATTTGTTTTCCCTGCCCATATGCACAAAGTATATGGACTTCAAAATCCTTGCCTCCAAGGAGAAACTTGGTTTTACCCCCTCCAAGACAGACCTGTTTATTTTCTTGGCAGTCCATGGTATATCTAAAACTTTTCTACAGAACCACAATCCAAAAGTATCGACTCTTTTTTTCTGTCATCCTGCATCATTGTCCAGATTTCTGATGCATAGCAAGTACTTGTGAAGACTATAATCTGAATCATGTGCTGAATCTCTCCACTGATGTAATTGCTCCTTATCACTATAGAGCTTTCTCAGAAAGCGTATTTTCCTAAAAAAATTTGTAATTTTAGCTTTTTTTCCTTTCTTTTTTTTTGGGGGGGGGGCTAGGGTGGTTCCCTGTTGTTTACCGTCTAATCAGATCCAATTGGCACAGGAGGAGATTTCTCTTCCTGCTACAGTCAAGCATCTTGCAGATTTCAATCACTCACTTTCACAATTGCAGTTCAGCTTCTTGCCACTAGGCCACCAGAGCTCCCTTGCAATTTTTATTTTGATTTCCTGGCTGCTGGTGTCAAGAAAGTTTACTGTGAAATAAAGGAAGCTGAAATTATTAAGTCTCAATCTCTTCTTCATCTATAGTGGTGGTGCTGCCAGTGGCCCCATGGAAAGAATCCTTTTTTTTAATATATATATTGAGCTTCAATCCATACTGAAGACTACAATTTTTGACCTTCTGCAGTGAATGCCAAAGGTCCTCCTCAGTTTCAGCAAGTAAAATTGTGTCATCTGCATAATGCAGTTTACCTCCAATCCTGATGCCACATTCTTTGTCAAGAGGTCCAGCCTCCAGAATGGTCAGTTCCACATACAGATTGAAAAGTTATGCATCCATGATGCACTTCTCTCCTTATTTTGAGCAATGCAATGTTTCCTTCCTCTGTTCTGAGCACTTCCTCCTGGTCCAAGTATAAGTTTTACATGGACACAATCAAATGTTCTGAGAGTTCTATTCTTCTCACTGTTAGCTACAATTTGTTGTGATTCACACAGTCAAATGCCTTTGCATAGTCTATGAAATACAGATAGACATTCTTCTGATACTCTTTATTTTCTGCAAAGATCCATCAGACATTGGCAATAATATGTCTAAAGCCACCACCTCTACTAAAATTGGCTTGAATTTCTGGTTGTTCTCTGTTCAAGTTGCTTTTCAATAATCTTCAGCAAGATTTTTCTTGCATGTGATATTAGTCATATCGTTTGATAATTTCCACCTTCTATTGGGTCACCTTTTTTTGGAATGGAAATAGATCTGCATCTCTTCCAGTCAGTTGGCTAGGTAAATGTTCTCTTGATCTCTTGACAGGATTAGTTTGCTGAAATGTAAATTGGTATTCCTTAAATTCTTAGGGTTCGCCCCCAATTCCTTTAGAGCAGCTTGAACTTCCTTCTTCATAAACATTGCCTTTTATTCATATGTTGTTTTATGAAATTACTCTGTTGTCAGCCAATTCTTTTTGTACAGTGACTCTGCATACTCCTTTCATCTACTTTTGTTTTTTTAAAATGCTTTCTGAATCATTCAATATTCTGCCCATAGCATTATTAAGTATTGCAACTCGAAGCTTGAATTTGTTCTTCATTTCCTTCAGGCTAAAAAATGCTGAGCAAGTGTGGCTATTTTTCCTTTCTTACTCCAGTTCTTTATACATTTTATTATAATACTTTGCTTTGTCTTCCCAACTTGCCCTTTGAAATCTTCTGTTCTGCTCCTAAACTTTCTGCTTGCTTATCTATGCTTTGGCTTCTTGGCACTCTAGTGTAATATTCACCTCTCTTCTGACATTCATCCCAGTCTTATTTTTCTTCTGTCTTCATAATGGCATTTTACATTCTTCATGTATGATATTCTTGATATCCTCCCATGGATGATAAAGTCTTCGCTCATTAGTGTTCATGCCTCAAACCTGTTTCTGAGATGGTTTTAAAATTCAAGAGGGATATATGGTTATTACAGGAATTCAGAAATACGGTTGCATAGTGGAGTACAAGGTTGAGGTTGAGGTAAAATATTAAGTCAAGCTTTCCTATGATGTTCTGCCACTGTAACGTAGATATCAGAAATAAGGTTGAGGGAATATGAAGCAGGGCTCAAGAGGCACATAGATATAATTATGAGTGCCAAAACATTGATCATGATAGTGTCAATCTCAAAAAATGAATAGTGAAAGCTGCAAAGCCTAATTTATTACTTTCACCAAGGTTTAAGAAATTAAATGCAACTTAACCTAATGTAACTTAAGCCACTAAATGAAAGGTAAATAAAAGTGTCTACTCCAGACATTTCCCAACTGTCAGAAGTAGGGGAAATGGAACATAAAGGCACAAGACCAGGAGAATCTCTGAATAGACCAAAAGTGGGGATTATATACCAGTAAAGGAGTTTATCCTCTGCTTTTAGAAGAGAGGAGTGAACTAGGGGGGGAGGGAGGATGGTAGAGAAAAAAGTGCAACAATGAATGAATGGAAATCCAAAATCTCTGGATTAATTAAAATCAATAAAATAAAATTTTTTAAAAAAAATTCAAGTGGGAAAGACTCAAGGTCAAATTTTGGTTCTTTTTTTAGCAATTGCTTCCCAAGCTTTCCCAGGTATGCATATTATTACGTATTTCACACAATATGCCACAGAATAGTTTACATAATATTTTTTAACTGTGGAATGTGACTTTCCAATGGCAAAATGTTTTTAAATTAGTCTATCAAATTGTTTTTCATTTGTATTATGCCTGAAATAAAGTTAGTTTTAAATTGAATGATTTGACTGTTTTTAGACAGCATTATCTGAGTTTACAAGCAATTTCTAAAAAGATATAACATTTTTCCATAAATGGCATGAAGTAAGGAAACAATAAAAGAAAACCAATTTTTTCATGAAATGTTACCTGCAGTAAATTTGCCAGTTTTTTAGAGGAGATTTTATGTGTACTGAGGTCTGAAGTAAATAGAAGATACCTCGTTGTAGACTATTCTAGAAAGAGAAATCAGCCAAAATAAAGCTCCTATGCACAGTTGGTTGCTTGGAAAAATAGAAAAGAGCTAATGGTAGATGAAATTAATGGTTATTTGCAAAAATGTTAAGGAACTCTGATAGCCTAGTAGGTAGGTATTTGCACTGCCAAGCCAAATGCAGCTTATTTTCATCCACCAATTGCTTTTTGGGAGGACGATGGGCAATCTCTTCCCATGTAATTTAAAACCCTCTGGATGGTCAACAAGAAGTCAATTTCAATTCTATGGTAATGACTTTTTCTTTTAAGCTCAATTTTCCAATTTTAATACTTACAAAAGGTTCTGAAGATGAAATACACCACTATTTTTACATTCATCATTGCACATTTTCCTCCCTATTTATCCCTCTTTCCAGTTGATTTTTCTCTTTGAAAAAAAGTAATCCTTCATTATTATAGAATCCCCCCCAAGTTCACAGTCCATTTTATTATGCTTTTTCTGTACTCTTGTCATGAAAATAATACGTAATCCTATATTCCTTTTAAACAGTTCTTTCCCTCATCTGTTTCCATGCAGTATATATTATTTACCCCTTCTTCTCTTTGGTTCTCCTCAATGCCATTGGGGAAGTCTGATGTTAGGCACCTCTCCAAAGTACTGAAGAGCAATGGTGTCTCTCTGGAGACTAAGGTGCATCTGATACAGGCCATGGTCTTTGCAATCACTTGTTATGTGTCACAGAGTTGGACAATGACTAGGGAGAATAGAAGGAGAATTGATGCCTTTGAGCTGTGGAGCTGGAGAAGAGTATTGAGGATACCATGGACTGCCAAGAAAACAAGATTCTTCTTGAGAGGGTTGAGCCGGGCGACTCCCTGGAGGCAAGGATTCTGAGGCTCCGTCTAACATACTGTGGACATGTTGTAAGGAGTGACTCAACAGCACATAACAACAGCAACAATGTTCAGTAATTTCCACACTTTGTCAGGTCACCATTTTCTGGAATGGAAATAAATATGGATCTCTTTCAGTCAGTTGGCCAAGTAGTTTTCCTCCTGGTGAACACATTCAGGGCAGCATATGTTTGTTAAAATACATCAATTGTTATTCTATCAATTCCAGGGGTGTTATTTTTTGCCAAATTCTTCAGAATAGCCTGAACTTCCTTTTTCATCACCATTGCCTCTTGATCATCTGTTGATTTATGTGATTCTTCTGTGTCTGTCAATTCTTTTTGTTCCAGTGACTCTGTATTTCTTCAATCTTCTCTTTATGCTTCCTGTATGTTCATGGATAGGAGTAGTCAATATAGTGAAAATGATAATAGCAACAAAATCAATTTACATGCTTAATATAATCTAGATACAGATACCAAATTCATTTTTCAAAGAGGTAGAAAAAGCAATGGTAAGTTTAATAGGAAAAAGACCCTGAATAAACAAAACACTTCTGAAAAACAAAAATTAAGTAGGAGGCACAGCACTCCCTGATCTCAAAACCTACTAAACAATTTAATCACCAAAACAGTGTGATACTGGTACAATGGCTGACAGATAGGCCAAGGGAATAGAATAGAGAACACAGAAATTAACCCATCTACCTATGGTTAGTTGGTCTTTGATAATGAAACAAAACCTATCAAATGGAGAAACAAAAACCTCTTCAAAAAATTATGCTCACAAAACTGGACTTTTATTTGCAAAAAGGGAAAACAGGATCCACCTCTAACACCATACAGAAAAATCAGCTCAAGATGAATCAGAGAGTTAGATGTAAAGTTCTAAACCATAAAGATTCTAAGAGAAAAAATGGGACCCAATCTGAAGGCCTAGACTATGGCGTAATATTATTGTTGTTGGTATGAAGATGTTGGAAAATGCATCTAGAAATGCATAAATAGGAGAGGATAACATCAGTGAATGGGATCTTCTAAAGATTAAGTCACTGTGTGCATAAAAACCTTTTTCCAATAAGGTGTAAAGAAAACCTACTGACTTGGAAAAAACATTTGCAAATGCCATCCCACACAACTGTCTCATAACTAAAGTTTACAGAATAATAAAGAACTACCTAAAAAAAGAAAAATATTGATAACACAAATTTTAAAAATGGACCTAAGATATAGAAAGACTTTTCACAGAGGACATTCAGATGGTCAATAGACACATGAAGAAATGCTCAAAATCACTGACAATAAGACAGATGCAAAGCAAAACCACAGTGGATCAGAAATCTGGGTGCAAAGCCTAAAACCATAAAATTTATTAGAGACCAACTGGGATCAAGGTAGATGGTCTAACTTATGGTATAAAGAAACTGCCAAGTACAGCCAGAAATGGGCATTCTAGAGAAGATAACATTGATGAATTGGACCTTTAAAGATTAAAGACAGGTCTGCATCAAAAACTTTTTCAGACAGAGTGAAAAGAAAACCTACTAACTGGGAAAATGCATATAGCAATATCATTTTAGCAAAGGGTCTCATATCAAAAGCTTACAGAATCGTTCAGGGTCTCCACAAGAAAATGATTACAAATTACAAAATGGACAAAAGACATGTAAAGACTTTTTACAGAGGAAGAAATCTGGATGGCTAACAGACAAATGAAGAAATGTTCAAAATCAGTAAGATTGATTATTGAGGCAATAAGAGATGCAAAGCAAAACCACAATGAGATACCATCTCACTCCAGCAGCAGTGGTAGAGTTTAACAGAACAGCAAGTAATAAATGTTGGAGAGGATGTGGAGAGATAAAAACTCATATATTGTTAATGCGGTTATAAAATGGTACAACCACTTTGGAAGGCAGTTTAACATTTCCTCAAAAAGCTGAACATAGGAATTCCACATGACCCAGCTATTCCATCACTTGGAATATGTTGTTGTTTGTTGTTATGTGGCACCGAGTCGCCTGCAACTCATAGTGACCCTATGTACAACAGCCTTAAACTCTGCTCTGTCCTGTGCCAATCACACTGTCTCTGACACTCCCATCCCAATTATCCCAGTCACTGAATCAATCCACCTCATAGAGGGCCTTCCTCTCCTGCACTGTCCCTCCACCCTCCCAAGCATGATGTCCCTCTCCAAGGACCAGTCTCTCCTCACATGTCCAAAGGATGTTAGACGGAGCCTCAGAATCCTTGCCTCCAAGGAACCACCCGGTTTGACCCTTTCCAGGATGAATCTGTTTGTTTTCCTAGCAGTCCATGGTACTCTCAATACCAATCCTAACACCACGCTTCTCCTCATAGAGCCCAGGCTCACAGATAATCTGTTCTGCATACAGGTTGAAAAGGTATGGAGATAGGATGCATCCCTGGTGTACACCCTTTTCAATTTTGAACCATGTAGTGTTGCCCTGCTCTGTTCTAACGACTGCCTCTTGGTCCAAGTATAGTTCTGCATTAGCACGATTAAATGTTCTGGGATTTCCATTGTTCTCAGAGTCAGCCACAGTTTGTTATGATCCACACAGTCAAATGCCTTTGCATAATCAATGAAACACAGATAGACCTTCTTCTGGTATTCTCTGCTCTCAGCTAAGATCCATCTAACATCAGCTACAATATCCCAAGTACCACAACCCCTTCTAAACCCAGCCTGGACTTCTGGCAGTTCTCTGTTGATGTGCTGTTCCAGTAGTTTTTGGATAATCTTCAGTAAAATCTTGCTTGCATGTGAAATCAATGATATTGTTCAGTAGTTTCCACACTCAGTTGGGTCACCCTTCTTTGGGATGGGAACAAATATAGATCTCTTCCAGTCAGTTGTCCAACTGGTTGTTCTCCAGATTTCTTGGCACAACTTGGTGAGCACATCTAAGGCAGCATTTGTTAGCTGAAATATGTCAATTGGTAGCCTCTGTTGGCTTCACAGATGAATTTTACCAAATATTCAGACCTATCACCAATTCTACTTAATTTATTTTTAAAACAATAGAAAAAGAAGAAACACACCTACAGTCTTTCTATGAAGCAAGCATAATCCTAATGCCAAAACCAGGCAAAAAGACATGATGAAAAAAATAAAGAAAATTATAGAACAATATCTCTTAAACATAGATGCAAAAATCCTTAACAAAATCTTGGCCAATAATCCAACACTACATAAAAAATAATTCATCATCACTAAGTGAAATTCATAACAGATGTGCATGTATTGTTCAACATATGAAAAACTATCAATGGAATACATCACATTAACAAAAAAAAGAACAATATTCACACGATTCTATTAATAGATTCAGAAAAGGCCTTTGACCAAAAGTCTAACCCTTTTCCCTTATTAAAACACTCACCAAATAGAAATAAAGGGAAATTTCTCCAACATATTGAAAACTATATATACAAATCCCAAAAGTAACATCATTCTCAATGGAGAAAGACTAACGGCATTTTTCTTGAGAACAAGGACAGACAAGTATACCCACTTTCACCACTCCCATTCAATATTGTATTGGAATATGGTATTGTATTGTACTTTCCATAGCAATCCAACAAGAGAAGAAAATAAGACGCATCCAGATTTTCAAAAAGGTAGTAAAACTGTCACTGTACGCAGATGATATGATAGGGTACACAGAACACTCCAAGGATTCACAACAAAACACAAAAAACCCTATTACACCCAATAGACAAATTTAGTAGAGTGGCAGGATTTAAGATAGATATTTTAAAAAAAAAAAACAAACAAAAAACAGTGATATTTCTCAACAGTAACAAAAAAAAGGACACAGATAAGAAACTAATTAAGTAATATCACATAAACAAATGGACAAAAAATAGTGGTATATAGACAATGTTGTGTTTTGAGTACTGTAGAGTCAGAGGTGGGTTTTTGGAAGCTGTTAATTGCATGGGAGTAGATTGCCCATCTTTCTCCTGCACAACAACTGGCCAATTATAAATTCAGATACTTGGGAACTAGAGATACAACAAAGTCATAGCTGACCTTCCGGTGGGTTTTCAGAGGAAGCTTATCACGTGGGAGGAGTTTGCCCACCCTTCTGTCACAGAGCATCTGGTGGATTTGAACCACCTTCAAGACTGCAGAACAGCTTCTTGCCCCTAGGCCACCAGTGCTCCCTTCCATAAAGATTACAGCCAAGACAAATTATGGACGAAGTCTACTCTGGACACATGAGGTTACTTTGAATTGAAATTGCCTCAATTATAATACGGTGCTAACATTCTAAAAATAGTAGTCTGAGAGAAATCGGAGAATTCTTATTGCTGTGTGCCATTGAGGTGACTATGTCTCAGCGATCCTATGAACAACAGATCTGAATATTTCGACTAACAAATGCAGTCCTGGATACACTGACTAGGCAATATCAAGAAATTTGGAAGACCACTATCTAATCAACTGACTGGAGAGATCTGTATTTGTTCCCATTCTGAAAAAGGTAATCGGACAGAATGGAACAACTATTGAACAATACCTGGTTTTCGACTGTTTTGGGTCAAACATTCTTCTTAGTGATATAGCACTGATCTGTCCATTTGCTGTACAGAGGTAACTCATGGTTGCTGTGATGCTTACCACTGTGACACAGGTGTGTCAAATGTGTTAATGGTTACCTATGGCAGACAGTTTGGTGGAGCTCCTGATTAAAACAAGTTTGGAAGCAGGAGTGGCAACCACTTCCGAAATAGCTTGCTTCTGGAAACCCTATGAACTTGGAGATATGATGACATTTATAAAAGTGTTCAGGTCTTTCATTCATAGGGTCGCTATGAGTCTTCTACGACTCAACAAAACTTAACAACAACAATAAAAGGTACAAAAGGGAGCTTTGGTGACCTACTGGCAGGAAGCTACACTGCAATCCCAAAGGCATGTGGTTTGAAGACATCAGCTGCTCCTTGGGAGAAGGATGGACAATCTCCTCCCATGGGATTAACTGTCTCTGAAAACCCACCAGAAGGTCAGCTATGAGTCAGTTCCGACTCTGTGATACATCATCACCACCACAACAATAGAGATACAAAAGACCTTTATTAGGGAAACTACAAAATACTACTATAAAAAACAATTTGAAACCTATATGAATTTTTCCTATATGAAAGGAAAAAAAATTCCCTGCTCAATGCAGTCTCAGTATAGATACCAACTTCATTTTTCACAGACATAGAAAAGATAATGGCAAGTTTATTTGGAAAGGAAAGTGACCTGAAATAAGTAGATCACTTCTGAAAAACAAGAATGAAGTGACAGGCATAGCAATCCCTACTCTCAAAACCTAGCATTGTTGTTAGATGATATGGAATCAAGTATGACTCATAGATAGCAACCCTATGGACAATAGAACTAGAACTATAACATGTCCTGTGCCATCCTCACATTTCCTGACATGCTAGAGCCCATTGTGGGAGTCACTGTGTCAATTCACCTAGTTGAGGATCTTTGCCAACATTCTGCCTTTCTAAGCATGATGTCCTCCTCTAAGAAATAACCTCTTCTATCAACATGCTCAGCTCTCAGTAGCATAGCAAGTGATTGGAAAGACTATGGACTGAATAAGATGCACGTTAATCTTTAAATTGAGAGCACTACACCTCAATAATTTGGTACGGTCCCTAACTGCATATTTTTCCAGTACAATGAATCTCTTTATTTCCTGACTGCTGGTACCAAGGGTGTTAATTGTAGATCCAAGCAGGATGAAATTGTTGATAGTTTCAATCTCCTCTCCAACCATCATGATTCTTCCCTTCAGTCCAGAGAGCTTGACAATGAATAAGGACAACATAAAAAGAAGTGACGTCTTTGAGTTGTGGTATTGGAGAAGAGCACTGAACATCCCATGAATGGCCAAGAGAATGAACAGATATGTGCTGGAGAGGGTGCAGCTGGAGTACTCTTTGGAGGCAAGAATGATGAGACTTCACCTCACATACTTTGAACATGTTGCTTGCTAGGAGGTTTTATGCCTTGGAGGAGAACTTGGTGGTGGGAAGGATGGAGAGTTGGTAAATGAGAGGAAGAACCTCAACTAGGTGGATTGATACTGCATTGACTATTGCAATGGGTTCTTTTTTTTTTACAGCACAAAATGTTTATTCTTTAACTGTAGCAATACTAAGACATAGCTTATTCTGGGGATTATAAAAGGAGAAGAAAAAAACAGCTTTAACACATTCTTAATTTATACTGTAAGGGTTTTCTAGTGAAAGATGGTAAAACCCATAAAAACTTAAGGATAAAGTTTGCAGTCACTCATATTTCGGTTACTGTTACCTTTCTGAAGGCAAACTTGGTGCTTCTATGTCCTGTCATCTAGAAAGTTTACCCTCCTCCTTTCTTTCCTGGTTGGAATTCACAGTCATTCCAGTGTCTGCATTAACAGTCATCATTTTGTCTGAGAACCCACCGTCTAGACCATTACCAGTTCTAGATGGCAATACAGGGACCATCTGAGGAAGATACCAAAATATTGAACATACCATTTATTTGGTAAATAAATAGCAAAATAAATACGCAAAGCAACTCGATGGCACATAACAACAACAACAGCCATTTATTTATATCCAAGGAAGCACAAGGCAAATAATCAAGGCTTACTGAGAACCTCAATAAGCTGACACTACAAAGCTAGTCCATAAAAGGGCAGACTGATGAAGAAGTATGTCACCACGAGCCTCATATGGTTCATGTTTCACTCCTAAACGTCTTACACTAGATGCGGCATCACCTTTCATCAGGGTGTGTCTTCAAAATCTCTCAGTGTCTTCTCAGTCAAATTGTTTGAGGTCATTTTATTCCTCCCAACTCCATCTGCTGGGGGAAACTAGAGCCTTTGAAGTGCAATAGCAAGATAATGGCAAAAATTAAAAAACATGAGGCTTTTAGAAGAAGCTCTCCTGGTGTATATGTAGAGATTGAGGCTCCAAGCTTATGGCCAGTAGTGGGACCAAAAGCAGAACAGATTTTCCTAAGAAAGTCACAGCACCATTCCTAATAACACAGGTCTTTCTCACAGTACTGGTACTCTAATTCACGCCCACCAAAGGTTCATTCAATTTTATGGTAATTGCAATTTGCCATCTCCCAACACAAGCTGTAGTTTGTTGAAGCAGCTTTGACACAGAGACATGAGTTCAAAGGGTAGCTACAGGTGGTGGTCTTGTTGCATTCACTACCTATGCAACACAGATGTAGTACTGCAGACTATACTTGTGTTCCTTCCAGTAGATCTGCCAGACTCCAAACTGCTTTCAGGATGGTCTTTGTCTTTTCTTGGAGAACACAGATGTAGTTCCTTTGGTTTCTTTCCTGCATGTATGCCTCAGAATGGTCAGGATGAACAGGATCCTGAGCAGGGCAAATCTGCCTTTACTTTACATTGTGATAATTTTGTTAACTGTCTGGCTAACTCCAAAATTGACAATTTGACTCCACCAGCTCATAAAAGTCTGTGCTCTGTTTCCAGTCTTGAGCAGCTGAGGATGTCGGATCCACAGGCTTTATAGCACCAACTGCCTGCTCAGTCCTGCCTCTCACCCCAGCTTGTCCTGCAATGGTCTCTTGTGTGTCAGGAAGTAGGTGGATGGCGCAGGACAGAACAAGGTTCGATCTTTTGCTCATAGGGTCTAGATGAGTCCTGCTCAACTTGGTGGCACCTCACAACAACATGAACATGCTCAAAGTATGTTAGATGAAGCTGTATCATCTATATCTTCACAAAAGTAAAAATGTCTGCACCTTCTCCAAGACATATTTTTTCTTTGTTTGATAAACTATGGAATGTTCAATACTCTTCTTTAACAACAGAATGCAAAGACATCAATTCTTCTCCTATCCTCCTTATTCATTGTCCAGATCTCAGATACATGGCAAGTGATCAAAAAGACCAGGGCCAAAATTGGATGCACCTTAGTCTTCAAACGGACATCACTGTTCCTTACTCATTTAGAGAGATCCCTATCGACTGTGCATCCAAGTAAGATGAAGTCATTGACAGTTTCAGTCTTTTCTTCATCCATCATGATGCTGCCTATTGGTGCAATGGGAAGAATTTTTATTTCCTTGAATTGAAATGCAATCCATATTAAAGGCTGTATTTTTTTTTGATCCTCTGCAACAAGTGCTTCAAATCTTTCATCTCTTTTAGCAAGGTTGTATCATCCACATAGCACAGGTTATTGAGATATATCTTCTTCTTATCTCAATGTCACATTCTTCTTCATAGAGTCCACCATCTCAAATAATTTGTTCAGCATAAAGATTGAGTCCTTATGGAGAGAGAATACAAACCTGATGCACTCCCGTCTTAATTTTAAACCATACATAGAGCATTCTCTTGCTCTGTTCACAAAACAGCTTCTTGGACTAGGTGTAGGTGCTGCATGAGCACAATTAAGTGCTCTGGAGTTCCCTCTCTTCTTAATGTTAACCATAGCTGATTATGATCCACACAGTCAAATGCATTTGCATAATCAAAATAGCATAAATAGATATTTTTCTTGTATTTTTTCCAGCTGGGATCCATCTGGCATCAGCAATGTTTGACCCCAGTGCCATGATCTCTTCTAAATCCTTCTTGAACTCCTGGCAGTCATCTGTCTAAGGAATACTTCAGTGCCTCCACAAGAAAAATACTTATAATCCAATTACAAAATTGGTGAAAGTTCTGGAAAGACATTTCACAGAGGAACACATTAAGATGCCCAACAGATACATGAAGAAATGTTCAAAATTACTTGTAATAAGATAAATGAAAATCAAAACCACAAAAAGATACCATCTCACCCCAGTAGTAGTGGAAAAGTCTAATAGGACATCAAACAATAAATGTTGGAGAGGATGTGGAAAGATTGGAACTCTCATATACTGTTGGTGGGATAGTAAAATGGTACAATGAAACAGGAAGACAGTTTCGCATTTACTTAAACACTGAACATAGAAATTCCATGTTAACCAGTTATTCCACTGCTTAGTATATACCTCAAGGAAATAGAACTGAGATACAAATGAAGTGGGTTTTTTTACTGATGCTCTTAACAGTGTTATTCACAAAAGAAAGAAAATAGAAACATCTTGAAAGTTCATAAACAAGTGGATTAAGAAGTTGCAGTTCGGCGAGCTCTGGTGGCCTAGTGGCAAGTAGCTGCACTGCAATCCCAGAGGTGCACAGTTCGAATCCACCAGATGCTCTGCTGAGGAAGGAGGGATAATTTCCTCCTGTATCAGTCAGATCCGATTTGATGGTACACACACAAAAAAATTAAAAAAAAAAAAGAAGTTGCAGTTCATTCCACTTGATGGAATACTACACAGCACTTAGGAGCAAGAATTCTAATGGATAGAAAGTTATGAAAACAAGCCAAAGGTTGGTGATTTTATTTCAGGCCTGGTTTTAGTTGGTTTTGGTCAAAAATTCTTCTAAATGGTATAGCACTGATCTGTCAATTTGTTGAGCAGACGTAACTCGTGGTTGCTGTGATGTTAAACACTGTGATACTGATGTGTCAAATGTCATAATGGTTATCCATGGTAGACAGTGTTTAGTGGAGCTCCCAGACTAAAATAGGCTTGGAAGCAGGAGTGGCATCCACTTCTGAAATAGCTTGCCTCCAAAAACTCTATGAATTTCGAGAAACAACAAAAATTTTACTGGTGTTCAGGTCTCTCATTCATAGGGTCACTATAAGTCATCCACGACTAGATGACAATTAACAACAACAACAATAACTATGTAATATGGGAAAGGCTAGACACCATCATGCTAAGTGAATTAACTCAATTTCATAAGTACAAATAGTGCATAAGACCATTATTGTAAATATAGAAGGATAACTAATAAGATGCATATGAGTCTAAATGGGGAAAGAGAGAGAACAGGATGGCTGAGGATGGAGAAGGCAGGAATCACAGGGTAATATATTTTGGAATGGAGGGAGAAGGTGAAAGAGTTAGGAGAGATCAAGTGGAGACCTGAAAAGAGGGAGTGACAGTGGGCATAGATCAATGGTGACTGGTTGTATAAAATATCAGATATGAGAATGAGTGGACAAAGTGCAGTCTACATAACAGAATGTGTGAAACACAGTGTACATGAATAAAACACAATGTATATAAATTTTTATGCAAATTAATGCAAAATTTAAAAATATGTTAAAAAATTAAAAAACAAATTAAAATCACAACACTATGAGTAAAAAATAAGAACAAAATGTTAATAGAAATGTTAATAGAAA
>NW_006399869.1:1179774-1185988 GCF_000299155.1 Elephantulus edwardii | reverse complement strand
GACTCCAACTCCTTGCACATTTCATTGTAATATTTTGCTTTGTCATCCCGTGCTGCCTTTTGAAATCTTCTATTCAACTCTTCAGTATCTTGAATTTTTCCCTGTGCTTTGGCTTCTTTGTGCTCCAGTGCAATTTGGCAATATCCACCAATATCACAAACACATAAAATGTTTGATCAGTGATGCCACCTCGGAAATTGTATATCCAAATATATTCCAGTATATGCAAGATATGGTTTTAGAAAGAGGCCATGACACTACAGATATTATTGCCATTGTCAGATGGATCTTGGACAAAAACAAAGAATA
This sequence comes from Elephantulus edwardii, assembly GCF_000299155.1. Classification (NCBI taxonomy): domain Eukaryota; kingdom Metazoa; phylum Chordata; class Mammalia; order Macroscelidea; family Macroscelididae; genus Elephantulus; species Elephantulus edwardii. Next base: position 1,185,679 of record NW_006399869.1, on the reverse strand, counting down.
CCAGAGGAGTGTCTATCTGTTTTTCATTGACCAAGCAAAAGCATCTGTTTGGATAATAATAAAGTGTAGTTAACTTTGAGAAGAATGGGAGTCCCAGAAAACTTGACTGTGCTCATGTGAAACCTATACTTAGACCGGGAAGTAGTCCTCAGAATAGAGAAACATTGCAGGTTCAAAATGAGGAAAAGAATACATCAGGAATGTGTCCTGTCTCCATAATTTTTCAATCTGTATGTGGAACAGATCATGGGTAGGAAGAGTGAGGATGCAAACTGGATGAAGACTCCTTAACAACCTGTGTAATGCAGATGAAATAATCTTGGCTGACACTGAGCAGGTCCCGAAGCATTTGCTTTAGACATCAAGGACTGTAGTATTCAATGCGAATTGAAGCTCAGCATCAAGAAAACAAAGATTCTCACTACCGGGCCAGTTGGCAGCACCATGAAAGATGAATAAGAAACTGAGGTGGTTAACAATTTCATCTTGTTTGGCTTCACAATCAACACTCTTAACCCTGTTGTTGTTATGCACCACTGAGACTCATAGACCTTATGTACAATAGCTCTGAAGCTTGCCCTGTCCTGAGCCAGTCTCACAAACTCAGACACACGTACCCCTGTAACCCCAATTACTGTATCAATTCACCTCATCTGGGGTCTTCCTCTCCTGTACTGTCTCTCCACCTTTGTCAGCTGATGTCCTTCTCCAAGGACCAGTTCATCTTGGCCACATGTTTAAAGTATGTGAGGCAGAGCTTCAAAATCCTTGCCTCCAAGGAGAAACTTGGCTTCACCGTCTCTAAGAAAGACATTTTTTTTTTCTTGGCAGTCCATGGTATGTTAAAGAATCTTCCCCAATACCACATCTCAAAGTCATCAATTCTTCAATCATCCTTATTCATTGTCCAGCTTTCTGATGTATGGCAAGTAATATCAATGATAATGGCCTGAATCAGGTGCATTTTAGTCTCCAGACTAACATCATTGCTTCTCAGTATTCTGAAAAGTTTCATGATAGCAGATTTTTCCAGTGCAATTCATCTTTTGATTTCTGATTGTTGGTGCCAAGAGTGTTCATTGTTCAGATCTGTTCACAGAGTTGCCCAAATTTTCTTAAGATATTAGAATTTTTAATAAGAGACAACAGATATCAATGTACTATTTTTAAAAAGCTAAAATATGTAAAAGAATAGCTAGAATTCATTGTTCAAGAATATATTTTTCATATGTATGCACAGACATTTAAATAGTACTCATAACATCATTGCTGATAATAGCAAAAATATTTAAACTATTCAAATATTCTATGAAATTATAGAAATTAAAATTTAGGTTTCCAGAGTAATTGTATGTAATTTTTCTGTATATGTACTTATAAAATTTTTATCATATTATAGTGTATTGTTTATTAAGATATTATGTTATATTCATATAACTTTTTAAAAACAACAGATTTTTAACTTGATGATTGCCACTTTAATTACAATTTTCTGCTTATTAGTTACATTACTAACTTCTCAAAACTAAGTTTAAAGTATTTTAAATGAAATTTAACAAACGCTATTTAGGCTTTCTAAAATTCACCTATTACTTTAAAATTTCTCATAATGATGAATTAGCTTTGAGTAATGGAAGATTTGTTTATGAACCTCCAAACAAATATAACTATACATAGTCAAAGTGTGTTATTTATGATGAGAAAAGAGTTATTTATGATGAAAAAATTCCAATCAGATTAAAAAGAATCTTGATTTGACTAGAAACTTGACTCTATAATTCAAACTCAAGAAGATTAAAACCACCATTATCATGAGAATTTTGATCCGAAATCTAGGATTTGAGTGACTAGCATAAAAGTGAGAGAAAGAAGTGAGAAAAGATAATCAAATCATCAACATGTCTTAGTAAAGTCATCTTACAAGTACATTTTCTTGAAAGGTAACTATAAATTAGTAAGTATTCATATTTCTGTTATGAAACCATACATTTTAATTTAAGGCTGTAATCTGTGGTTAAAAACATGGAAAAATAGGACTGTAACTTATTTGATGATTTAGAGTCAATTCTGATTTATTGTGAGTAATGGTATACATAACAGAATAAAAAGCCTTCTGCACTATCTTCACAAATGTTGCTATATTTGAACCCAGTGTTGCAGCCCTTGTGTCAATCCATCTCTTGATTATCTTCCGTTTGTTGCTGATTCCCTACCCATGATGCTTTTCTCCAAGCACTGACGTTACCCCTCTGAAAACATTTCCAAAATAAGTAAGATAAAGTTTAACTGTCTTACTTGCTAAGAAGTATTCTGAATGTACCTCTTTCCAAGATTTATTTCCCCAGAAGACCAGGCTATATAAATATTGATAATCTTTTTAAAACTCATAATGAAAAGAGATCAATTATTCTTCAGATTATTCAATGTCTAACTTTTTCACTCATAAAGTGTATATAAACATCATGCTTGAACCAGACACACTTACATTCTCAAAGGCATCTTTGATTTTTAACAATTTTAAAAAGTCCTTTCTAGACTATTTGTTCAATACAATATATGCTTTGATCTTGACTGCTGCTTTTATAGGCATTAATGATAAATTCAAGTAAAATGAAATTCTTTCCAACTTCAAGATTTTTGTCATTTGTCTTATTGGTTCACTTATGAAAAAATTCTATTGTCAGAACAAGATGTAATAATACAAACTGAAGGCTATATAGCTTTTGATCTCCATTGGTGTTAAAGTGTTCTTAGCTTTTCAAATCAGCTACAACTCATAATGACTCTGTCAACAACTGATTGAAACCTTGTCCTCTGTTGTACCATTCTTACAATCTCCTCCAAGACCACTGTTTAAGTCACAGTGCCAACTCACCTTGTTGAGGATCTTTTTTCTTTTGGTGACCTCTGTCTCTCCCTGTATGATATAGTTTCCCAAAACTTGGCCACTCCTAATAACATGTTCAAAATATATGACAAAGTTTCTTCATCGTTGCCTCTAAGGAGCACTCTGGTGGCACTTTCTCCAAGATAGACTTGTTTCCTCTTTTGGTATTCTATATGATATTCAACACCCTTCACCAACATCATACTTCAAAAGTATCAATTCTTCTTTGGTTGTCCAACTTTCATATGCATTGGAAGCAATTGAAAATACTTCAACTTGGATAAGGCACATATTAATCATTAAATATATGTCTTGACTTTTAGACTTTAAAAATAGCCTTGACAACATATTTTCTGAATATAATGCATCTTTTGATGTCTTCACTACTACCTCTATGGTTGTTGATTGTTGATCCAAGTAAAATTAAGTCCTTTTTTTGTTTTGAAAATTGCTTCTTGGCTTATGAGTAAGTTTTGCATGAGCACATGTAAATGTTCTATGACACATATTCTTCTCATTGTGATGTTGTGATATACACAAGAAATCTGGAGGACAACTACTTGGCCATCTGAGTGGAAGTGATCCATATTTATTCCCATTGCAAAAAAAGGTGACCCAACTGAGTGTGGAAATTATTGAACAATATCACTAATATTACACATTAGCAAAATGCTGATGAAGATCATCCACAAATGACTGGAACATTACATTGACAAAGAACTACCAGAAATACAGCTGGATTTAGAAGAGGTTGTGACACTAGAAACATTGTTGCCAATGTCAGATGGATCTTGGCAGAAAATAAAAAATACCATAAGAATGTCTATTTGTGTTTTATTGACTATGCAAAGGCATTTGACAATGTATGTTACAACAAATTATAGCTAACCTAGAGAAATATGGGAATCCCAAAACACCTGATTGTGCTTATGTGAAACCTATACTTGGACCAAGAAGCAGTCCTCAGAACAGGGCAGGGAAATACTGCATGGTTCAAAATTAGGAAAGGAGTGTGTCAGGGATGCATCATGTCTCCATACCTTTTCACTCTGTATTCAGAACAGATCATTCAAGAAGCAGGGCTTTATGAGGAGAAATGTGGCATCAGGATTGATAATAGATTCATCAACAACTTATGTTATACAGATAACACATTCTTGCTTGCTGAAACTTAAGAAGACCTGAAGCACTTGCTTCAGAAAGACAAGGGCTGGAGTCTTCAATATGAATTAAAGCTTAACATCAAGAAGACAAAGATTTTCACCATTACGTCAATCGATAGCACCATGATTGATGGAGAAGTTATTGAAGTTGTTACAAATGACAGCTTCCTCAGCTCCACAATTAGGAAATCAAAAGACTAATTGGGTAAATCTACTGTCAGGGATCAATTCAGAGCGCTGAAAAACAACAACATCAGTCTAGATACAAAGGTGTGCCTAATCCAGGCCATGGTCTTCGCAATTACTTGTTATGCTTCAGAGCATTGGACAATGACTGAGGATGATAAAAGAAGAATTGATGCCTTTAAATTGTTGTGCTGGAGAAGAGTCTTGAACATACCATTGACCATGAAGAAAACAAATATGTATGTTTTGGAGAGGGTGAAACCAAGTTTCTCCCTGGAGGCTAATATTTGGAAGGTCTATCTCACATACTTGGACCGGTCCTTAGAGGATATCATGCTTGGAAGGGTGGAGGGACAGTGCAGTAGAGGAAGAACCCAGATGAGATCGATTTATACACTGCCTGGGGCAATGGGGCTTGGTGTGTTGGAATGAATGAGACTGGCTCAGGACAGAGCAGGATTCAGAGTTGCTGTACATAGGGTCACTATGCATCACAGCTGACTCGACAGCACATAACAACAATATAGTGAAATGAATTTTCATGGCAATATAACACAAGTAAACATAGTTAACATAGTTAATAAAACATGTCTCACAAATTTCTGGTATTTTCTGCTTTCATTCAAGATACATCTAAAATCAGCCATGATATCCCCTCATTCATAATTGTTCCTGTATCCAACTGTAATTTCTGGAAGATTTCTGTCAATGTTTATAGTCCAAACAATTTTGAGTAATCTTCAATAAGATTTTACTTTCATGTAATATTAATAACATTATTTGACAATTTCCACAATCTGATGGATCAGCTTTTTTTTTGTAAGGGGAGTAAATATGCATGTCCTCCAATCAATAAACTAGGTGACGGTCTTTTAAATTTTTTGGCACAAATAAGTCAGAATGTCAAGAGCTATATATGTTGCCTGAAGCCTCTCACTTGGTATTGCATCAATTCCTGGGGTCTTATATCTTTGCCAATACTTCCAATACCATTTATTTTAAATTTTATGCTACTTCCTGATAAGTTTTGTACTCAACTAAAACTTGTCAGTAAAATGATTGTGTATTCTTTCCATTATCTTTTGATGCCTCTTGCATCATTGACTATTTTGCCCAAGAATTCTTCAGAATAGCAATTTAAAGCTTTATTTGTGCTTCAGTTTTTTCATTTAAGAAATGTCAAGCATTGTCTTCTCTGTTACGTTTCTAACTCCAGCTAGTGAAAGATAATTGGATTTTTCTTCCTGCATACTTTTGGGTGGATTTTAACAACTATTTTTTGTTAGTAGCAGTGGACTTAACAGCAGTTTTCACCACTTGGGACTTTAAAAAATAATTATCATAATATGCAAATTCTTTGCTCTTCAATCCATTGCTCTGATAGCAAACTTGTAAGACAGGGCAAAACTGCCTTAAATGCTATTCCAAATTGTTCAGAGACCTAGGAGCAAAGCCCAAAGCCATAAATTTCATCAGACACAAACTGGGTCAAGCTTAGAAGGCCTAGTCTATGGTATAAAGAGTCTTCCAAATAGAGCCAGGAATGCACACTCTGGAGAGGATAAAATTGATGAATAGGACCTACCAAAGATTAAATCCTTGTGTACATACCAATTCCATTCTTCAATGAGATGGAAAAGGCAATCTCCAATTTCATTTGGAATGGAAA
>NW_006399869.1:1171988-1178664 GCF_000299155.1 Elephantulus edwardii | reverse complement strand
TTATTCAAAATGGGTGACCTTGGAAGACATTATGCTGAGTGAAATATCTCAGTCACAGAAGGTTAGGTGCTGCATGGTGCCATTATTTTAGAACGGGATTGACATCAGGGTTGGGGTGAGATGGAGAAAAATTAGATGAATTATGTATGCCCATTTTTTAATGAAACAGATGAAGGAGAGAACTGTTGGAAAGTGATATATGATTGGGTATTATGGTTATTACAAGAGTCCACAATAAAGGTTGCACAGTATAGTGTACTCGGGGCGGGGTGCGGGGATTCTATATTAATGAAATAATTTTACTTTTCAAAGAGAAGAGTTTACTGGGGGAAGGGGTGCGCAGGGAGAAAAATGAAACAATGAATGTATGGAAATCCAAAATCTCTGTAAACATTCATTAAAATTAATTTTTAAAAATCTTTTCCAACAGAGTGAAAAGCAAACCTACTGACTGGAAAATGCATTTGATAATACCATTTCAAATAAGAGTCTCATATAAAAAGTTTAAACTACCCTACAGGGCCTCCACAAGAAAAATACTGATAATATAATTACAAAATGAGCAAAAGATATGGAAATAATTTTCACATAGGAACATATCTTGATGGCCAATAGACATATGGCAATAAGAAAAATAAATCAAACCACTCATTCCAGTAGCAGTGGCAACATTTAACAGGACAGAAAGTAATAAATGTTGGAGAGGATGTGGAAAGATAGGAGCTCATATACACTATTGGTGGGATTGCAAAATGGTACAATTACTCTGGAAGGCAATTTGGCAGTTCCTCAAAAAGCCAGATACAGACATTCCATATCACCAAACTGCTATTCCAACTGTTTGGAATATATCCTGAGAGAATGAGAACAGAGGCACAAATAAAGACTTGTACTCCAGTGTTCATAGCAGGGTTATTCACTATCATAAGAACATATAATACAGCCCAAATGTCCAACCACAGTTGAATGGACTGAGAAATTATGATACATTTACATGATGGAATACTATGCAGCACACTGGAGCAATGATTTTGTAAATTAATTCCTAACTTGGGAGGGATTGGAGAGCATTATATTAAGTGAACTAACTCAGTCTCATAAGGACAAATTTTGTATTAGACCATTACTGTAAAATGAGTATGAGGATCCAAGGGGGGAGGGAGCAGAGGGATGATGATGGGTGGGAGTGTGTGTTTAATTATAAGGCCATATAATTTGATGGGTGGAGGAAGAGGAGGAGGATGCAAATAGGAAATATCTGGTATGAAAAAAAATTTACACAAATTTTGTCAATAAACCAACATATAAAGTAAAAAAAAGTCTATCCCAAGTTGTAAATCTTCACAGAAATACACTGCCATATCTTTCACCTGTGAATTAACAGTGATTATTGAACCACATCAACCTTTTGACTGGCAAGCAGGTGATTTAACCACTCAGTTATCAAACAGATGATATTTATTGAGTGTAACTGATTCAAAGTGTTTGTGTGAATTATATGATGTTCACAAGAAAAAAAAACAAGGAAAATATTCATGTTGTGCTCAGTTAAAACATGAGGAAACTGAGTCTTAGCAGGAACTATTGATCATAATTAAGACTAGTTACAAACTAGGCTAGTCTAATTACTGAGCCTGCCATTTTAACCACTATATTTCTCTGCTTTGTTGTTGTTGTTATGTGCCATCAAGTCATTTGCGACTCATAGTGAACCTACGTACAAGAGCCCTTAAACGCCATTCAATCCTGTGCCAACATTGCTGTCTCAAACACACTCATTCCCACCACTCCATTTACAGAATCGATCCATCTCATTGAGGGTCTTCCTCTCCTATGCTATCCCTCCACGCTCCCAAACATGATGTCCCTCTCCAAGGACCAGTCCCTCCTTGCAACAAGCCAAAGTATATCAGACGAAGCTTCAGAATCCTTGACTCCACGGAACATGCTGGCTTCACCCTCTCCAGGACAAACCTGTTCATTCTCCTAGCAGCCCATGGTATATTCAACACTCTTCTCCAGCACTACAACTCAAAGGCACCAATTCTCTTTCTGTCATCCCTATTCACTGTCCAACTCTCCAATGCACAGCACATAATTACAAAGGCTATAGCCCGGATTAGGCACACCTTAGTCTCCAGCCTGATGTCTTAGATGATGATAATTGGGAAGATTGTGACACTAGTGTTATTGGCTAACTCTAGGCAGAAACATTCAGGATGACAGAGATCTTACCTACTGTTTCACACATTTGTCTTTAGTTACTAGTTTAAATTTCATAATTCTAAAGGTATTAAGAGATGATTTATTTTTCACCCAATTCTAATACAATTTGAGCCATTCTATTTTTATATGGGGAGAAAAGAGGCATTTGTTTAATAATAGTATGGTTTACTAAAAAAAAGGAAGAAGTAAAAAAAAATACGGTTCACTAAGTAAAATTTTAAGCCTTTGCCTGAGGATAGATCTTTTAGCAGACAACTTGTTTGTAGAGTTCAATTCTCATCAACTCAGTAGTTGAAATTAATGATCCAGGAAGGGTCTGAACACTTCAGGAAGCAGAATGGGTGATTTAACAGTATAACTGTGCAACTCATTCTATTTTACATTTCTCAGTCATCTTGCAAATGTACAGAAAAAATAAAAAAGCAGGAAAAGACAAAGGAAGAGAGGAAAGAGAAAAATGATAACTTCAAAACAGGAAGATAAAACAATTTCTGTTCTCTTTTTATATGAATATTTTTGTGCTTGTTTCTGAGAATTTGTAAATTACATGCATGTGACCTCTTCCTTTAAGTCACAGTTCTGAATTGATGATGAGTTAAAGTTCAACTTTCTGGTGAGAGGCTTGTAGAAAATTAGGTGAAGGTAGAAAGAGAAGTACATCTGAGACTTCAGGAAAAGACAAGAAGGGGTTTTTGGATTCCCAGTATATTCCCAAATTCATCTTTCCTGATTGGACCAAAAAAAGGAGTACCACTTTCTAGGGTATTTTTTTAAGTGTCTCAGATATCTTAGTCTAATCAAGTACAAAACATGGACATTTTCCCTGATAATTTTGAATTTGGATCATGTAGCCCGAGCACAGAACTCTGTTAAGATGCTCCATAGGCTCACCTTAGTCATGACATTGAGTGGAAAATGGTGAAATCCTACCTTTTTCCCCACATGAATATTTTTAAGTGCTGTATTTGAATTTATAAGAGAGAGTTTTGTCTTTATATAAAACAGATATGTGAAAAGCTATATCTGAAAAACTGTTTGCTATGGTAACAAAATGCCTATGCTGCTGGAAACTGATAGTTGTCCTTAAAACCATAAATATGAGGTGTTCTCTGTTCAAAATTATAGTATGATGGGGTTTTTGCTAACTTAGGGCATCCTATCATAAACTATAAAATATCAACCTCTCTTTCCAGCAGGGTAGTTATGTGGCATCCTATCTGCCCAGTGAAATACCTGCAGAAGTAAGCTGCATCTGCTTCCAGAAGCTTTCTGAGTAATAAAGCTAAATGTTTTCCTTGTCTCTTCCTTGTTTATGTCATCAACTTTGTTCTCTAAAATGTAAATATGATGACTTTAATTATCACAGTTATCTGAAATCGTATGGACTTGAATTGGCATCCATACAGGTATCAGGGTATTGTGAAAAGAATATGAGAGTCTGAAGATCTGGGTAGAACATGTACCATATTATATTTTGACGGAAATATGAGTAAAAAAAAACCCCTCCTATTTAAGCTTCTGTTATTTTGAGTCTCATACTCCAAGTCAAAGCTAGTCCTAGATGATTAATAAAGAACAAAATTAATAACTTGAAAAATCTATGTAAAGAGTACTTTATTTAATGAAGGATGGAGATGAATACTTGAATGGTGGAGAATCATGCCAATTTGCTGCTTGAAAAGACTCAATATGATAAAGATGTAAATTCTTGCCAAACTGATATATTAATTCAATGCAAACACTATTAAATTCTCAACTGGATTCCTTTTTAATAGATCTTAAATGGATTATTCTGTAAAATTAAATGCACATGAATAACAACAAAGACAGTAAAAAGGGGAATAATAAGGGGACACCACTAGGTTTGCTGAAATGCAGTATGAACACATCAATTAAAGTAAGATGCTCTTTATGTCGGCAGTGCCATAGACTGATTGTTTAAAACATCTGTCCTAGCAATTGACTTTGGCTTTTGTCACATAGTTAGGTAATGTGAATGAAGTAAGTAACATTTTTTGGGTGGAAAAATGAAGACAAGAAGTATAGAATATTGGTCCAGGAGAAGAAGATTAGACTCCTATTACCACCAAGAAAGTAGCTGAGAATTCAGTATATGTGCACGTTGAAGCCAGAGAAATATATGAAATAACATTTCATTTCATTTTGGACTTGGTTTTAGGCAGGGCTAGTACCTCGGAGAGTCATTATGCCTGGTAAAGTAGAGGATCAGAAAAAAAGATGAAAATGGTCAAAGTTGAATTGACAAAATGGCTGCAAATATGGTCTCAAACAACAGCTGTGAGGATGGAGCAGAATTGTCAGTGTTTCATTCTGTTTTACAACTCAAGTTTCTAGGAATTGGAACTAAATCCCTTATATCAAACAACAACCCAGAATGTCATTCTAACACAAGGGATAATCTTGAATCTAATAATCTAATAATCCCTTAAAAATAAGCTTGATTAAAATTGAAAAGAGAAGCCTTATTATTAAAATAAGTCCAAATGATAGTGAATTTCCTATTATCCTGGCACTTATCAGTCGATGGATTTTTCTGAAAATAGAATACTGCATTAGGAAATAAGCTTGCTGTGTTATTGCTGTATACCACCATAGCTGGCCTTCCAGTGGCTTTTCAAAAGTAGTAAAATATAGTATTGTAAAAACTAAATTAGGGATTTCTGGTGACCTAGTGGGAAGACACTGTACTTCAATCCCAAAGGCAAGTGGTTCAAATCCACCAGATGCACTACTGGAGAAGGAGGGACAATGTCCTCTTGTGCTAGTCAGATTTGACTCAACAGTATGCAACAAGGTGGGAGGGGGGCCCACAGAAAATAAATTAACTAATATCTGGGAACAGACTGCAACCCCTAACTCCTAGCTCTGCCCAAATCCTGCACCCCCATATACCTGCCACAGCACCGAGTCCAAGGACACCACCCCACCACCATCCCATGCCCCCACATTTCTGGCACACCCTGTTGGCCTGGCCACAACCTTGCACCTCTAGTGGTGCTCCAAGGCCACTAGAGACTCCTTCATGCAGTACAGAGACCTACCAACAGCTGTGGACAGTAGACTCTGGAACACTGTGGATCCAGCCATTGTCTGAAGCCACCATTCGAGCTCCTGTGGACTGATCTGCCACAAGAAAGATGGTAGGATCCTAATTGGGTTTTCTTGGGCACCGCCAATTGACTGGGAGAATACCTAAGGGTGAGCTCACTGGTGGGAATTTGGCTGAGCTCTCTCAGGGTACACCAACTGCCCACACCAACTGTCCAGGAATGAGTGAACCAGTGATAATTTGGCTGAACTTTTGTGGGCACTGCAGACCAGCCAGAGGCGAGTGGGTTGGTGGGAATTTGACCTTGTCTTGTTGAGTCCCCTTGGGCCCAGGAGATAATTTGGCTGAACTTTTGTGGACACTGCCAGAGGTCAGTGGGTTGGTGGGAATTCGACTTTGTCTTGTTGAGTCCCCTTGGACCCAGGACCCTTCCTGGGCAGGGGCCACTGTGCAAAGGCAGCTGTGTGAGCACCACTGGACAGGTACCAGTGAATGAAAACCACTGGGTGGGAGACAGACAGCTGGAATTTGAATAGGGACCCCAATTGTAAGCACACACAGACAACTGAGGCCTGAGTGAGGTCCTTCAAGTGGCTGACCTGCCCTTGTGATAGCCCCAACCAAGTGCATGCTGTACCCTATTTGGCTCCACACCTGTGTCTACACATCTGATTAATCAACCTGCCTTTAATTGGGAGAACCTTGACCTGTCTTACCTACAAGAGACTGCTCTCATAGGCTCTGAACTGACATTTCCCTGGAGTCAGACGTTCAGAGAAAAACACAAGTGGGATAGCTACCCAACTCATCTCTAGAGCATTATCTTCAGATCAAGAACATATCAATGTCTCAAAGAAAGCAAGCTATCCCACACAATACACAAGCACAAAGCAAGATATCACCCCCAAAGGGTGACACAGTATCAATGGATTTCCTGAAGCCAGAAAGTCTGATGGAACTTTCTGATGCAGAATGATTGAATATTTTCAATGGATGAAAGACAAACTTGAAGAATTATAGGACACTACAAGCAAAAACCAGGAGGAACTAAAAAACAAAACAAAAACAAAATAGAAAAACAAAAAAGCAGTCCAGAACAATGTAGAGAAAACAAACGAGGTATTAGCGGCACAGGAAAACAAGAAACCACTATCGAAAATATAAGGTACAATGCTTCAGATGCTGTCAACATGGTGGAGGGACACATGAGCAGAGTTGAAGAGATGGAATACAGATCCAGTGTCCAAGCAGATATATTGCACACCCATATTTCTTGCAGCTTTGTTCACAAAAGCAAGGAGTTGGAAACAACCTAAGTGCCCACCAACAAACGAATGGATAGAGAAGCTGTGGTATATTCACACAATGGAATACTACACC
>NW_006399869.1:1169346-1170948 GCF_000299155.1 Elephantulus edwardii | reverse complement strand
AAAACAAGACCAGCATTGCAGGAAAGACTCAGATGTCCTTCTTAGAGAGATACCACAGAAAGCATCATGGACCAAAGTAATTAGCAACAACACCAAAAAGAACTCAACACAATGATAGCAATAAAACATTGCCTCTCAATAATCACACTGAATGTAAATGGTTTAAATGCACCACTGAAGAGAAAAAGAGTAGCAGACTGAATAAAAAGCCAAAAACCCATGAATATGTTGTCTACAAGAGGCACAGCTGAAAAATAAAGACAAAGACAGACTAAAAATAAAAGGGTGGGGGAAAATATAGCAAGCAAATGGCAACAAGAAAAAAACAGCAGTAGAGATATTAGTCTCTTATAAAATAAATATCAAAGTATAAACCATCACAAAGGACAAGGAAGGTCACTACATAAGGCTGAGAGTGTCAATAGAACAAGAGGACATAACAATAATAGATATCGATGCACCAAATGAAAGACTGGCAAAATACATAAAACAAACATTAACAAAACTGAAAAAGGAAATAGACAACACTACTATAATACTTGGAGACTTCAATACACCCCTCTCAAGAAAAGATAGAACTACCAGATAGAAACTCAACAAAGATACTGAAGAATTAAACCACACAATAAACCAACTTGACCTCATAGATATTTATATGCTAATGCACCCCCAAAAAACACAGTATACCTTCTATGACACAAGTCAAGCATCAATAAATTTAAAAACATAGTAATAATACAAACCATCTTTTCAGACCATAATGCCACAAAATTAGAAATTAATAATAGGATGATAAAGGAGAAAATAACATGCATTTGGAAGCTGAACAACTCCTTGTTTGAACGTGACTGGGTACTAGAAGAAATAAAAAATTAAATTAAAAAGTTTCTGGAAACAAATGACAATGATAGCACCACTTACCAAAACCTCTGTGAAACAGCCAAAGGAGTAATCAGAGGTCAATTTATAGCAATAAGCAACACATCAAAATGCAAGAAAAATTGACTATTCACTCTCTAAATCAACATCTTTAGCAAACTGAAATACAGCAGCAAGAAAACCTAACACCCTCTAAAAAAACTGAAATTATAAAAGATAGAGCAGAAATAAATGAAATAGAAAATGAAAAAACAATTGAAACTATCAACAATACTAGGAGTTGGTTCTTTGAAAAGGTCAATAAAATCGACAAACCATTAGCGAAACTCCCAAAGGAAAAGAAAGGAAAAAACACAAATAATGCGATTAATAGGTGAATCAGGCAACATCACAACAGAACCAACTAAAATAATAAAGCTAACATTAGAGTATTATGAAAAATTATACTCAAACAAAAATGAAAACCCAGAGGCAATGAACAAATACCTAGAAATGCACAAACTACCGAAACCAACAGAAACTGAATTTGAACATCTGAACAGACCCATTACAAAAGAAGAAATTAAAAAGGTAATACAACAAAGTCTGACCAAAAAAAGCCCTGGACCAGATTGTTTTACAAGTGAATTTTATCAAACATTCAAAGAAGAATTGTCATGAATTCTACACAAACTATTTCAGGAAATAAAGAAAGATGGAATTCTCCCAGATTCATTCTATGAA
>NW_006399869.1:1165264-1167200 GCF_000299155.1 Elephantulus edwardii | reverse complement strand
TTTAAAAGCAATGTATGATAGGGTATTATGGTTATCACAAGAATCCACAATTAAGGTTGCATAGTGCAATGTACTTGGGGCGGTGTACCAGAGAGAGAGTGTTTATTTTACTTTACAAAGAGAGGAGCAAACTGGGGTTGGGGAGAAGGCCGGGCGGGGAGAGAAGTGCAGCAATGAATGAATGGAAATCCAAAATCTCTGTAAATGTTCATTAAGATTATTTTAAAAAATTTAAAAAAATAAATTAACTGAAAAAGCATGAAAAGTCTTTAATAAGGCTAAAAAATGTCTTAACCAAATAATAGCAATAATGATTGAATGATTATTTTCTTTTTACTCCTAGCATAAAATACGGGTCTTTTTTCTTTAAGTTGTTTTATCAAATTGTCCTATAATTAGTAATCATTGAAATATTTTTATCTGTACACATACTTTCTAATAATCCTTTCCTTTCAGATCCTCCTTCCTTTCACTCATTTCATTGCAGTGTTCATTATCTATTCCTTCTTTTTCTGCTCTTTCTACCACTCCCCCATCTCAATCCTATTATTACAATAGTGAGTTTATACAGTATTTACCCCTTGTGACTAAGGTATTCCACTCAACAAAATGTCTTCCAGACTCAACCACATTGTGTAGTATTTTGTTGTTGTTTTTTTTGTAGTGTTTTACAAGTTCATTATTTTAAAATTCTCCATGGTATTCCACTGTGTGAATGTCCCATAGTTTCTCTTTACGGTAAATTGTTGATAGACATGTAGCCTGTTCCCATTTCTTTGCTTTTGTGAATAATACTTCAATAAACATGGGTGTGCATGTATCTGTTTGTGTCACAGCTCTGATTCTTTTAGAGCATGTTCTCAGTAATGGGATAGCTGGGTCAAATGGTATCCAACTCTTTGAGGAAGCAACAGACTGCTCTCACCAGTATTTGTTGCTTGCTGCCCTGTTGAACTTTGTTATTTTTCATGTGTTTGCTGACCATCTTATGTTCTTCTTTGGTGAAACTTCTATTCATCTCTCCTGTCTATTTTGTGATTGAGTTGTTTACCTTATTCTTGTTGATGTGATGCACTAGTGTATAAATTTTAGTTTTTAGTTATGAAAGTCTTACCTGATAAGTGGTTGCCAGATTTTTCTTATTTTTTTTTTTCAGCTGCAGGCTTCCTTTGCACTATTCTGGAAAAAAATTTTATGTACACAAGAAGTTGATTTTTAGAAGGTCTCATTCCTCTATTTTATTCTTTTATGCTTGTAGGTTTTTATTTATGCATGAAAGTCCATTTATGTCATATATTAGAGCTCTTAAGTTTGTTAACTATTTTTACTCTGATGAACCTTATAGTTTTGTTTTTTTCTTTACTCCTAGGTTTCCGTTACACCTTGATTTCATTTTTGTGCATGATATGAGATGTAGGCCTTGTCTGAGTTTTCTGCAGATGATTTTTCAATTTTTCCAGCACCATTTGTTAAAAGAGGCTATCATCTCCCCACATAATTAATTTTGCCTGCTTGTCAAATATCAGTTGACCATCAGAAGACAGATTGATTTCTAGTTCTCAATTCTATTACCTTGTGTGTGACAATAACCTGGAAGAAAAGAATTACAAAGGAAAGTGAGGAAGGGGGAGGAAAGAAATTGCATGAATGAAATTAATCTCTTTGTAAACCTTTACTAAAATAAAAATAGTTTTTTAAATGTTCATATCTATTTAACCACAGTGTTTTAATGACATACAAAGATATCCAATCTCTTGATATTTACTCATGGAAGAAAATGCTTGATATGGGACTCATCAACCATTTTTTAATTTTCTGATTTTTTATGAGAATTTTTTCAGAAGATGAACATGACATAATGCAGAGAGTCAGAATCCTGACTCCAGTACTTACCAGCTATGAAAATGCATGCTACTCTCTTTCTCTTCAGTGGTGC
>NW_006399869.1:1156423-1159564 GCF_000299155.1 Elephantulus edwardii | reverse complement strand
AGCACCAAAATAGATGGAGAAGAGCTTGAGGACCTTAACAATTACAGCTTGCTCAGCTCAACAAGCAATAATCTTGACATCAGCAGAAGGGAAGTCAAAAGACGAATTGTGTTGGGAAAATCTGCTGTTACAGACTTCTCCAGAGTACTGAGAAGCAACAATATCAGTAGAGAGACTAAGGTGTGCCTCATCTAGGCCATGGTCTTCACAGTTACTGGCTATGTATCAGAGAGCTAGGCAATGACCAAGAAGATCAGAAGAATTGATGCATTTGAGTTGTGGTGTTGGAGAAGAGTCTTGAACATACCATGTACCACCAAGAAAACAAATAAGTCTGTATTGGAGAGGGTGAAATCAAGCTTCTTCTTGGAGGCTAGAATTTTGAAGCTCTATTTTACATACTTTGGGCACATGGTCAGGAGTGACCAGAGCTTAGAGAAGGACATCATGCTGGGGAAGGTGGAGGGACTGGGCAGGAGAGGAAGACTCCAAATGAGATGGATTGATACAATAACTAGGGTAATGAGGGTAGATGTGTCAGAATCAGTGAGCCTGGCTCAGAATAGAACAGACTTCACAGCTGTTGTACATACGGTCGCTATGACTTACAGGCAATTTGATGGTACATAAAAACAAAGTAAAAAAAAAAAGTATTTTTCATGCAAAATTTCAACTGTTAAATAAGAAATCAATGAAGGTGAACAATGTGCAGTTGAGCTTTTTTTGAGATTGTGTGTATCAATGGACAGTGTAAAATATGGCTTATGAGACCCTTTTTTGATTATTTACAGAAACAATAACTTAGAAATTCTCTTGGAATTAAAAATTGCAAAATAATCTTGATAAAGATGTTTGCACCTCCAAAGAGAGAAAAACAATTACAATCTTAAGAAGTTCAAACTTGATACATAAATCATTTTTAGTGATCCCAAAGTCAGCCATAGATAAATACTACTACTCTAATCATTTTAGTAAATTCTAAGAAACATCAATGAAAAATTGGTAATAAACTTCAATAATATTAAGAATGCAGAAATTTGAGGAATGCTGCAATATACCACATTTATCTGCATCTTCTAACACAGTTCTTCATATCTTCACTTAACATGTGTTTAATTTTAATACCTAAGATTTTGTTGTGCCTAGGTTCACTATGTTGTTATGTTGTTGTCTACAACTTGATGGTACTTAACAACAACAACAACAACATAGAGAGTTCTCAGTAGGCCTAGTGGAAAGAACGTGATACTACCAAGCCAAAGGTGAGTGATTCTAATTTGCGGATCTCAGGCTTGGTTTAAATTTCTTGTCAAACATTCTTCTAAGCGGTGTAGCACTGGTCTGTCCATCTACTGTACAGAGGTAACTCATGGTTTCTGTGAAGCTAAACACTGTGACACAGATATGTCAAATGTGATAATTGTTACCCATGTTGGACAGTATTTGGTCAAGCTCCCTAATTAAAACAAGCTTGGAAGAAGGAGGGGCACCCACTTCCTAAATAACTTGCCTCTATGAACTTGGAGAAACGAAGAAAGTTATACAAATGTATATAGGTCTTTCATTTATAGGGTTGCTGTGAGTCATCTACAACTTGAAAGCACTTTACAACAACAACAGATTCACCTTGATTCAACAACATCAGAGTCACGTTGACCATACTTAATTACAACAATAACAATTGTTTACAATTCTTTACAGTTTATATGAATATCCATTTAAAGTGTAAATAAATGTCATTGTTGGGAAGTATTAACAGCATCTTACTTATTATGAGACCATCTTTGCAATATAGTATTGTCATTACACTCTTCAAAGGAACCATCATAATTTGTATGTGGACAAAAGTATTGCTTGCTGAATGAATTTATGTTTCATGTTACAAATTAGTTTGTTATTTGCTTTCTCTTCCTTAAATTCCCTCTATCATTCAAGACATATGACACTGTGATAAAAATACACACACACACACACAAGAGCCACATACTGTGCTCCATTAATTTTATTTGTTTACTTAGTAAAAACTCCAGCCTCTAACTCTTTTTTTGTTCCCCGGATCAAAAACATGAAATGAAAAATTGAATATGATTCTACTGGGAATAATTCCAAGAGTATTCTGTCTTCTATACCTCAGGTTACTATGTATTCTAAGAATCAAAGATCATCCAGGGGTATCTAGTTCATGCTCCAGTCTCAAGATTAGATTTTATATCCAACTAGGCAGGAAAATGCAATGGTCCAAGACAATCTTTGAGAGTGACTACAAGTGGAGAAATTAAATGTGTATGTATTTCTGTGTGTATGAATATGAGTGTATAAAATGGAATATGAATAAAAAAACAGTTGTTTTTAAACTAAGAGACTTTCTTAGTTATGAAATATGCTGATTTTGTAATTATAAAGAATTAATTTTTAAGCAGAGTATAAAGCATTCTGAAGGTATCAAAAGCTGTATAACTCATGAAAATACCATCAGGAGGTGCTATTGCTTGGAGGAGTACATGATACTGGGAAGAGTGGAGGGTTGGCAAAAGAGAGGACGACCCTCAACCAGGTGGACAGATATGATGACTGCTGTAATGAGTTCTTGTGTGTTACTAAATGTGAAGATGGCACTAGATAGAACAGGGTTCAATTCTTTTGTTCATACTGTCACTATGAGTTGTACTCAACTCGACAGTACCTAACAACAAAAACAACAACATAGAGAGACCCTTTGGACAGCAGATTTTAATCACATCGTTTTCTGGTTCATAAGCATGATGATTGTTCATTCATACTTCTGTATGACATGTGCCACCTTTTAAACCTTGTTATGACATAGACATACTACCCATTTGATGTGAAAAAAAAGAAAATACCAATTCTAGGCAAAATAATGCAATCAAGATGCATTGATAATAATGGGTGACTGGAACGCAAAAGTTGGGAACAGGGAAGAAGAATCAGTAGTTGGAAAACACGGGCTTGGTGACAGAAATGAAGCTGGAGATAGAATGATTGAATTTTGCACAATGACTTATTCATTGCAAATACGTTTTTTAAGAGACACAAACACAGGTTATACACATGGATTTCACCTGATAGTATGCATAGGAATCAGATTGATTACATCTGTGGAAAAAACTGCTGGAGAAGCTC
>NW_006399869.1:1142443-1154388 GCF_000299155.1 Elephantulus edwardii | reverse complement strand
TTAGGGCTATTGTACATAGGGTCACTATGAGTCGCAAACGACTCGACCGCACATAACAACAACAACAACAGGCAAAATAAGGATAATTTGTAGCTCTGTGCAGCTAATCTAAAGTTAGTGGTTTGAACTAAGCAGTGGGTTTCACGGAAGAAAAGACTTGGGGATCTGTTCTAGAAGAAATGGAACTCACCTCATTGACATCAAGCCAGAACTGACTCTTAGGTGAGTAGATAAAATCAGTAGATTTTCAGAGGCTGTAAATTTTATGGGAGGAAGTGTACCATCTTTTCCTCCATGGAACCACTGATAAATTCAAACCACCAGAGAGATACTGACTTTGATTTAGCAGTACAAATCCCTATGAATTATGCTACTAGAGCTTCCTATAAAGATTACAGCCTAGGAAATCCTGTGAAACAGGTTTGCTCTGTTATTAATTGTATTTTAGGATTCTGGTTATGTAGTGCCTACTATGTTGTTAACTGAAAAGTTGTGAGTTCAATTCCTAAGGCAGTTTTGTAGGAGAATAATGGGTCATCTGTAAGGATTCACAGCCTCACTATAAGTCAGGTGTCATAGTTTTTTCTTTTGGGATTCATAGAAAAAAATTATTTTCTTCAGTAAGTGCTTCAAATCTTCTTCAAGTTCAAAAAGCAAAGCTGTGTTGTCTGCATAAGGCAAGTTGTTGAGTAATCTTTCTCCAATCTTGATACTACATTCTTCTTCATATACTCGAGTTTATCCAATTATTTACTCTGTGCAAAGATGGAAAGCACATGCACACATGTACACCAAAATGTTAATTCCAATTCCTAGTGACCTTATCAGGCAAGTCTTAACAATACCATTACAACAAGCTTCTGTATTGTTTTCTGTAGATCATCAATCAGATTTCATATTGACTTGAGGGCTTAACAATTGAACAACCATGTCTTCTTTCTATATAGTAGGCTTCTGATTAATATTTGATTCATATATAAACTCTGAGTGTTAGACACAATTTGATGCCTCCATAAATATTCAATAATACAATGATACTAAGAAAAATTATGGACTGTTTTTTCTACCTGTGAACAAAGAACAATCAACATCTTCTTCTGATTCCCATTACAGAATGTTCCAGTATACAAGCCAAACAATCTATGGTCATTCTGAATCAATGTCAGAAAGATGGTAACCTTAAAAAGAAAACCTGTTCTTCGGAATTGGAATAAAATTTTATAGCACAATAAGACCAAGATCATATCTTCTCCCTCTATAAAACTTTCAGAAGGAAGCTAGAATTTAATTAAACTGTCATTACTCCTAAATTACATATTCTACTGTTTTTTTACTTATTTCCAAAGTTCCTCATTATCCTTCAGCTTTAATCCAAAGAGAGGACAAGAAGAGGAGGAATAGTGGAAGACAAGACTATCCGAGGAAATTTCACTTTTCAATAGAGCACTCACAATCATTTCAATGTGGTTCCCCTTTTAATGCTAGGAAATGTCACAGAGAGGATTCCAGTAGACAATAGAGATTTGAGCACTGTTTTGTATCAGGCAGGCCTAGTTCATTTGCTGGTTCAACTACCAATGAGCAATGAGAAGAAGTTAGATTGGGAAAACAATTTTAATTTTATCTTCTATAAAATGAAAATACTAATACCTTAATTGTTTAGATAAAATAAAGATAAAATGAGAAAACAAATAGTAAATAATGACCACAGAGCCTGATACAGTTAGAAACCAGTAATTAGTATTTCAGGCACGGGTCAGTTCCAACTCAATGGTACATTACAACAACTGGCATTAGGATGTTCTGGCTGATGCTACCTGCTAATGACAAAGAAGGAAAATCTTACTCAATGGTGAATATTATAACATAATCAAATAATATTACTTTTAAACAGATTTTTTTCTCTTATAAATACCATTGAATGCACCCATTTATGGTATACAACTTAATGATTTTTAGTATATTCAGAGCTGTACAACCATTTCTATAATAAATTTTAATGCATTCTTTTCAACTAATATATAAATACATATACATTTTTATTAATAATATTTTTTATACTTTCAAAATACTGTTCTAAACCAATCTCCTTTAGTTTAAAATCATTGGATACATAACATAGAGATGATAAAAATGTAATATAAGCCACATTTATGAGACACCAGCATATTAGAACATGTTGCAATGTATTAATAACTCTAAATAAATTCAGTGAAACACTAAATATATTAAAACAGAAAATTATGCTAACATATTTTCTAAGCAATAGCTACAAAATGGTATTTGCACACATCTTTTTTCAAAATTGTTTAGTTGTTAGTGATTTAAATTCACATAATATTTCAGATTCTAAAAAAAGGGTCAATATCAACCAAAAAGAGTAAGTTTTTCCAAGATTTCAGGAAACATCAAAAGATGTGAAATTTCTCTATTCTTACTCTTAAATAGATAGCAACCTTTCATTGAGTTTCCAAGACTGTCTTATTTCCAAGACAATCTTTATAGGAGGACACTATTCAACTTTCTCTAATGAAATGGTTAGTGAGGTCTAAATATTGTCCTTTCAGTAAGCAACTTGATAACATAATCCATTATATAATCAAGAAATTATCTGTCAGTTTGCTAGATTGTTTGGAGAGTTGTCTTCTTCAATCATTTCTACTTATTTTTTAAAATAAATTATAATGCATTGGTATAGTTAGTTACAATTATCTGTGAAATGTATTATATATTTTTTTACTGTGATTTTAATGAAAGTCTACAGAAAGCTTGGGTTTTCATTTCTTCATTGGTACACATTGTCCCCCATTACCTTTTCTTTCCGTTCCCCAAATTCAATTTGTAATGCACTTCTTATACCAGACTGTTAATTGTCATACATATAATGCCTAATCATAAGTTTCTTTTAGACATTCTATTTCTTCTTCTGTCCCAGTGCAGTTCATTTTCTATGCACATTTTACTAAGTTGGTTAGTGGTTTGTTGTTGTTTTAATTAATATATTTCTACAAAATTTGCCTCCAAAAACTCTATGAACCTGGATAAACTATGAAAGTTATACAAGTTTTCAGGCCTTTCATTCATAGGATTGCTATGAATCATCTACAGACTCAACCGCGCCTAACAAAAACAATACCAATATAGAGAGAGCTCTGTGGGTCTAGTGGATAGAAAGTTATGTTATTAAGTCAAAATGGGTGATTTAATCTGTGGCCCTCAGGACTGGTTTTGATTGTTTTTGCTCATTCTTCTAAGTGGTATAGCACTGGTCTGTCCATGTTCTGAACAGAGGTAAGTCATGGTTGCTGTGATGCTAAATACTGTGAAACTGATGTGTCAAATGCAATAATGGTTATGCATGGTGGACAGTGTGTGATGGAGCTCCTCAATTAAAACAAGTTTGGAAGCAGAAGTGGCATTCACTTCAGAAATAGCTTTTCTCTAGAAATCCTATGAGCTAGGAGAAATGAAGAAAGTTATACACGTGTTCAGGTCCTTTGTTTATAGAGTCGCTATGAGTTGTCTAGCACTTAATAACAATAATACATGGAGAGGTAGTTATTGTTATTATGTGACATTGAGTAAGAACCAAATCATAATTGACCCTTCAGCAGATGTTTATTGGCAAAAAAATGTGCTGGAGATTATCCAACTACTTTCCTCCTCAGAGCAGGTGACTACTTCAAACTGTAAGCCTTTGTGTGGCATTGCAACTCCTCAACATTAAGCCACCAAAGCTCCCCAGAACAGTAGTTGCAGACAGCATAATATCATGTGGAACTTTATGTTGTTGTTATTGTTATGTGCCATTGAGTCGCTCGCAATTCATAGCGACCCTATGTACAACAGCCCTAAACTCTGCTCTGTCCTGTGCCAATCGCACTGTCTCTGACACTCCCATCACAATAATCCCAGTCACTGAATCAAATCACCTCACAGTGGGTCTTCCCCTCCTGCGCTGTCCCTCCACCCTCCACAGCATGATGTCCTTCTCCAAGGACCGGTCTCTCCTCACAACATGTTCAAAGTATGTTAGACAGAGCCTCAGAATCCTTGTCTCCAAGGAGCCACCCGGTTTAATCCTTTCCAGGACAAATCTGTTTGTTTTCCTAGCAGTCCATGGTATTCTCAATACTCTTCTCCAGCACCACAGCTCAAAGGCATCAATTCTCCTATCCTCCTTGGTCATTTTCCAACTCTCTGATGCATAACAAGTGATTGCAAAGATCATGGCCTATATCAAACACACTTTAGTCTCCAAAGAGACACCATTGCTCTTCAGTACTTTGGAAAGGTCCCCAACAGCAGACTTTCCCATGGCAATGCACCTTTTAATTTCCTGGCTACTGGTGCCAAGAGTATTGACTGTGGAGCCAGGCAAACTAAAGCTGTGTACAATCTCAATCTCTTCACCATCCATCCTGATGCTACCAATTGGTCCAGTGGTGAGAATCTTTGTCTTCTTGACATTGAGCCTCAATCCATATTGGAGGCTGCAGTCCTTGACCCTCTGCAGCAGGTGCTTCAGGTCCTCTTCAGTTTCAGCAAGCAGAGTTGTGTCATCTGCACAATGCAGTTTGTTGATAAATCGCCCACCTATCTTGACCCGACATTTCTTTTCACAGAGGCCAGCCTCCCGGATAATCTGTTCTGCATATAGGTTGAAAAGGTATGGAGATAGGTACATCCCTGGTGTACGCCCTTCCCAATTTTGAACCATGCAGTGTTCCCTTGCTCTGTTCTGACGACTGCCTCCTGGTCCAAGTAGAGGTTTCGCACTAGAACAATCAGGTGTTCTGGAGTTCCCATTCTTCTCACACAGTTTGTTATGATCCACACAGTCAAATGACTTTGCATAGTCAATGAAACAAAAATAGACATTACTCTGGTACTCTCTGCTTTCAGCCAAGATCCATCTAACATCAGCTACAATATTTCTAAAACCCCGACCCCTTCTAAACTCAGCCTGGACTTCTGGTAGTTCTCTGCTGATGTGCTGTTCCAGTCGTTTTTGGATAATCTTCAGTAAAACCTTGCTTGCATGTGAAATCAGTGAGATTGTTCTATAGTTTCCACACTCAGTTGGGTCACCTTTCTTTGGGATAAGAACAAATATAGATCTCTTCCAGTCAGTTGGCCAAGTGGCTGTTCTCCAGATTTCTTGGCAGAACTTGGTGAGCACGTCCAGGGCAGCATCTGTTAGCTGAAATATGTCAGTTGGTGTACCATCTATTCCTGGACCCTTATTTTATGCCATTTCCTTCAAAGCAACCTGAACTTCTTCTTTCATCACCATAGGCTCTTCCTTGTATGTTGTTTCATGAAATTCTTCTGTGTCTACCAATTCCTTTCTATACAGTGACTCAGTATATACTTTCTATATTCTTTTAATACTTCCTGGATCATGTAACATTCTGCTGAAAGCATCCTTCATATCAAATCTATCTAAATGGCATTCAGTAAGTTACTAGCCTGCTCTAACTTAGGTTATCAGCTGAAAATCAGGGATAAGGGATATTATTACAGCACATGCAGCCATAGAGCTGTTATAAAGATTAAATACAAAACATACATGGAACAGCTTGAAATAAGGTCCAAAAAAATTCAAATGGAATTGAGAGAGACCCATCGAGGAGGAGGAGTTTCATTTCCTTCCTATTAACCATGAGCAAGACTTAGTGATCACCTTACATAGACTAGAACTTGTAGAGGAGAAACTATAAACTATAGTTGGGTTATTGTGGCAAATATCTTGTCTTACCTTTTATGCCACCAGATCCTCCAAACTAAGTAATTATTAAAAGCAAATGAGAGGGGACAGAGCCCTACAGAGAGATCAGCCTACATCCCTTGGTAGTTGCAGATAGTAACAATCCACTGCCTACCCTCTGCCTCCTGCCAGCCAAATTGGCCTATTTACTTTCGAGAGATCATGATTATGCAAAATTCTTGCAAAATTGTACAACCATTCTGCAAGGCAGTTTGGTGCTTCCTCAAAAAGCTGAACACAGAAATTTCATTACGACCTAGCTATTTCACTAATTGGAATATACCTTGAGAAAATGAGAACTGAGGTACAAACTGAGATTTGCACACCAGTGTTCATAACATTATTCACCACCACAAGAACATGGAAATGGCAAAAAATGTCTAACCACAAATGAATGGATTGAGAAATTATAGTACATTCACACAATGGAATACTATGCAGTACACAGGAGCAATGATTTTGAAAATTAGCTAACTTGGGAGAGATTGGAGAGCATTATGCTGAGTGAACTAACTCAGGCCCACAGGACAAATATTGTATAAAACCATTATTGTAGAATGAGTATAAGGATCCAAGAGGGATGAAGAGGGTCGAAGCAGAGGGATGACGATGTGTATGAGGAAGGGGGGATTTAATCATGGGGTTGTACAATTTGATGGGGCAGGGTGAGGAAAATTGAAATAATTTGTTCTTGAAAACAATGTATTCAAATTTTGTAAATAAGCTAGTTGTTGTTGTTGTTATGTGCTCTTTAGTTGACTGTGATTCATACTGACTTTATGTACAACAGCCCTAAACCATGCCCTACCCTGGGCCAAACCCATTGTCTCTGACACACCTATCCCCATAACCCTGGTCACTGAATATGCCCATCCCATAAAGGGTCTTCAGAAGAAGACTCTGTGCTGTTCCTCCAACCTCCCAAGCATGACGTCCCTCTCCAAGGATTGTTCCCTCCTTGCAATATGTCCAAAGTAGACATGCCAGACAAAGCTTCAGTATCCTTGCCTTCAAGGAGAAGTCTGGTCTCACCCTATCCAGGATGAACCTGTTCGTCCTCTTAGCAGTCTATGGTATATTCAAAACTCTTTTCCAGTACCAGAACTCAAAGGCATCAATTCTCCTTCTATCATCCCTAGTCATTGTCCAGCTCCCTCATGCATTGCAAATGATTCCAAAGACCATGCCCTGTATCAGGCTCACCTTATTCTCCAGACTGATATTGTTGTTCTTCAGTACTTTAGAGAGATCTCTAACAGCAAACAGTCCCATCACAATTATGTCTTTTAATTTTCTCACTGTTGGTGCCAAGAATGCTGTTTGTGGAGGTAAGCAAACTGATGATGTGAACAATCTCAATCTCTTTACCATCTATCATGATGCTGCCAATTATCCCATTGGTGAGAATCTTTGTTTTCTTGATATTGAGTTTCAATTCATATTGAAGGCTGCAGTTCTTGACTTTCTGCAGCAAGAGATTCAGGTTTTCCTCAGTTTCAGCAAGCAGATTTGTGTCACCTGCATAACACAGATTGTTGATGAGTCTTCTTCCAATCCTGATGCCATGTTTCTCCTCATACAGCCCAGCCTCCTGGATAATCTGTTCTGCATATAGGTTGAAAAGGTATGGAAATCAAACATATCCCTGATACATGCCCTTCCAAATTTTGAGCCATGTAGTGTTTCCTTGCTCTGTATGACAACTACTTCTTGGTCCAAGTACAGGTTTCACTTTTGCACAATCAAGTGTTCTGGATTTCCATTCTTCTCAGAGTTAGCCACAGTTTGTTGTGATACATAAAGTCAAACAACTTTGCATAATCAATGAAACACAGATAAACATTCCTCTGGTACTCCCTGCTTTCAGCCAAGATCCAGCTAACATTAGCTATAAAATCCATAGTACCACAAACCCTAGAAATAAACTAGTAGAAACGTAAAAAAAAAAATAACCCAACATTTGTAAGAATAAATCACAAAATGTACAAATTTTTTAAAAAATGCAAAATCTTATCAAAATTTCATCTGCAAGTAGTACAAGAATGAAGCTGAGTACCTCCCCTTGAATTGTCTCCTAGAGCAGTGAAAATATGTACTTTGATCTTGAAGTGCTGTCTAGCTGTATTATGCACAATTAAGGTCAAGTGGAAGAAGTCAGGTGAAACCACACTTACTTGAGGGTATCAGTTATCCCATTTTAGGGAGACAAGATGGAAGCACCAACACACATGACCTTCACAAAACATTGTCATACACTGGGACATTACATAGTTACAACAGCCTAACGTCTATAAGAAAAAAAACAACAACAATTCAAATAATGTTAAGAAAGCAGCAGGCTGCTTCACTCACCAAGAAAAAACAAAATAACCTTTCTATTAAAAGAGCATATCCAAGAAATACCCCAGAAAGAGAAAACCAGAAGAAATAAGTTGATGTGGAGTTATTTGAACAGATATAGATATACTAAGAGGCAAATAATGGAGAAACAATGGAAGCCATTAAGAGAGCAAATACCCAGAGACAGCAATCAGAAGAAATATATTGATGATGAGCAACTTGAAAAGCTATGGAAGAAAATGCAAATGATGGAAGAAAGGATTGATATTATAGATAAAGGGGTACAAGAGCTTAAAAAAAGCATCACATTACAAAGAGGGTACAGCCAACACAGTATAGAAATTAGCAAAAAAGTATGAAAATGTATTCCAGAATATTAAGATCAAAATGGCAGAAGTGTCCAACACACTAGTGGGACAAAAGTTTAGAAATGAAGAAATGGAACAGAGAGGCATTGAGTTAAAAACAAACAAACAAACAGAAAAAACAAAAAACCACACCCCAAAACCAACCAACAAACAAAAAAACCCCACCTCACTGGAAACATACTAGAATAAAAATCAGAGATGAGATGTAAAAAAAATGAAGAAAATATTTGAATCATATACAATGACATCAAAAGTTACAACATATATATGATTGGAATTCCAGAAAACAAGAATAATAGGAAAGTCATTGAGAAAATTATGGCAGAAGTGCTAAAAGAAAAATTCCCAGATATTATGAAGGATGGGGAATCCACAATCAAGAAGGACAGTGAACAGCAAATAAACTAGACCCAAAAAGAAAAACATCAAGACATATTATAGTCAAATTCTCCAAATTAAAAGAAAGGGATATAAAATACTACTAAAAGCAGCACAAGAAAAACAAAGAGTCACCAACAAAGCAGAAACAATTAGATTAAGTTCTGATTTCCCAGCAGTAACCACAGAAGCTAGAAGACAATGGGATGACATACACAGAAAGTTAGAAGAAATCGATTCCCAGTCAAAGAAAATCAATGTATACCCAGTAAAGCTCTCCATCAAATATGAAGGAAAAATTGGACCCTTTGTAGAAAAGAAGAAACTTAGGGAGTTTGCGAAAACAATATTAAAACTACAAGAAATTTTAAGTGCAGTGTTTCACAGAGATCCCAGAGAACAGTTGAGGGACCATAGTAACTAGAAACAACATAAAAAGACAGACACCAAAATACCAAAATGACAACAGTAAAATGTGGCTTGGCAATGATTACACTTAATGTGAGTGGACTGAACATACTAAGAGCAAAATAATAGCAGAATGAATAGAAAAAGAAGAAAAAAGCTCATCAGTATGTTGTCTACTAGAGACACATCTAAAAAAATGAAGAAAAAGACTCAAAATCAAAGGCTAGAAAAAATATACCAAGCAAATAACAATGATATCTCTGATGAAATAGATTTCAGAATAAAAATCATTACATAAAATATTGTTATTATGTGCCGTCAAGTCATCTGCGACTCATGGTGAACCTAAACAACAGCCCTAAACCCTGCTCTACCCTGTGCCAATGTCACTGTCTCTGACACATCTACCCCTAATACCCCAGTCATTGAATCAATCCATCTCATCGAGGGTCTTCTTCTCCTGTGTTGTCCCTCCACTCTCCCAAGCATAACATTCCTCTCGAAGGACTGCTCTTTTCTTGCAACATGTCCAAAGTATGTCAGATGAAGCTTCAGAATCCTTGCCCCCAAGAAGCCGCCTGGTTTCAACCTTTCCAGGACAAACCTGTTTGTTCTCTTAGCAGTCTACAGTATATTCAATATTCTTTTCCAACACCACAGCTCAAAGGCACCACTTCTCTCTGATGCATAGCAAGTGATTGCAAAGACCATAGGCTGTATCAGGTACACCTTGGTCTCTAGACTGACTTGTTGCTCTTCAGTATTTTGGGGAGGTCTCTGACAGCAGAATTTCCCAATACAATTAGTCTTTTAATTTCTGGGCGGCTGGTGCCAACAGAGTTGATTGTGGAGTCAAGCGAACTGAAGCTGTGAACAATCTCAATCATCTACCAATATGCTGCCAATTGGCCCATTGGTGAGAATCTTTGTTTTCTTGATATTGAGCTTCAATCCGTATGAAGGCTGCAGTCCTTCACCTTCTGCAGCAAGTGCTTCAGGTTCTCCTCAGTTTCAGCAAGCAGGTGTGTCTCACCTGCATAATGCAGACTGTTGATTAGTCTTCCTCCATTACTGATGCTACATTTCTCCTCTTAGAGCCTAGCCTCCTGGATAATGTATTCTGCATATAGATTGAAAAGGTATGAAGCTAGGACACTTCCTTGGTGTACACCTTTCCCAATTTTGAACCATGCAGTGTTTCCTTGCACTGTTCTAATGACTGCTTTCCAGTCCAAATACAAGTTTCATATAAGCATGTTCAAGTGTTCTGGGATTCCCATTCTTCTCAGAGTTAGCCACAGTTTGTTGTTGTTCATACAGTCAAATGTCATTGCACAGTCAATGAAGCACCAATAGACATTCCTCTGGTATTCCCTGTTTTTAGCCAAGATGCATCTAACATTAACTACAATATCCCTAGTACCATGGCCTCGTCTAAACCCAGCCTGTACTTTGGCAGTTCTTTGTTGATGTGCTTTTCTAAGCGTTTTTGGATAATCTTCAGCAGAATCTTGCTTGCACGTGATATTAATGACATTGTTCGATAGTTTCCACACTCTGTAGGATCACCTTTTTTTGAATGGGAACAAATATAGATCACTTCCTGTTAGCTGGCAAGGCATTTGTCCTCCAGATTTCTTAGCACAACTTGGTGAGCACATCTAGGGTAGTATCGGTTTGCTGAAATATATCAATTGGTATACCACCAATTCCCTAGGCCTTTTTCCCCCCAATTATTTCAGAGCCACTTGAACTTCTTCTTTCATTACCACATGTTCTTGCTTATACATTGTTTCATGAAATTCCTGTGTGTCTGCCAGTTTCATTTGGTATAATGACTCTGAATACTCTTCCCATATTTTTTAATGCTTCCTGGATCATTTAATATTCTGCCCAAAGCATCCTTCAATATTGCAACTTGAGGCTTGAATTTGTTTTTTAGTCTTGAGCTTAAGCTCAAGCTTAAATAGCTCTAGCTCTTTCCACGTTTCTTTATAATACTTTGTCTTCTCGCACTGCCTTTTGGAATCCTCTATTCAGCTCCTTAACATCTTAATTGCTTTGCTTTGGCTTCTCAGTGCTCTAGTGCAATATTCAGAGTCTCTTCTGATCTCTATCTTGGTTTTTCCTTCCTCTTCTGTCTTTCTAATGACCTTTTACATTCTTCCTGGATCACTTTTTTATATCCTCCTACAACTCATCTGGTCTTTACTCATTAGTGTTCAAGGCCTCAAACCTGTTCCTAAGATGATTTTGAAATTTTGAAATCAGGTGGGATAGCCTCAAGGTCATAATTTGATTTCATTTTCCCTAGCTTCAGCTTCAACTTACATATGAATAGTTGGTGGTAAGTAACAGAATTACAAATTGTTTAAACTCACAATTGATGAAAAAGGCATAACATTAATCAACACTTATGCACCAAATGCACCAAATGACCAGCAACATACATAAAACAACCATTAACAGATTTGAAGAAAGAGATACCACCAAAATAGTGGGAAGAGACGTCAACATAACAATATCAACATAGGATAGGTCAAATTAAAAAAAAATTATCAAAGATGTAGAAGATCTGAACATATACAATCAGCAAGCTAGACTTTGTGGATGTATTCAGGGAAATTTACCCAACTAAAACTCAATTCATTTCTTCTCAAGTGCACATGGTATGTTCTACA
>NW_006399869.1:1140472-1141798 GCF_000299155.1 Elephantulus edwardii | reverse complement strand
ATGCAAGGATGGTTCAACATAAGAAAAGTAAAATTCATCATATTAACAAAACAAATAACAAGATCCATATGACCTTAGCAATTGATGCATAAAAGGAATTTGACAAAATCTTGCACCTCTTCCTGATAAATACACTCAGCAAAATTGGAGTAGAAGTGAATTTCCTCAGTATAGTGAAAAGTATATATGCAAAACCAAAAGCCAATATCATTCTCAACTAGAAAGACTAAAAGTATTCTCCTTGTGAACAGGGACTTAGCAAGGATGCCAACTGTCAAAATTTCTATTCAATATTGTATTAGAAGTACTTGTGAGGAAATTACGACAAGAAAAGGAAATAAAAGGCATCCGGATTAGCAAAGAAATGGCTAAACTACCACTACATGCAGATGATATGATATTGTAGATAGAAAACCCCAACAACTCAACCAAAAAACTGGTAGAGCTAGAAGACTCAGTAGAGTGGTAGAATATAAGATCATTATCCAAAAATCAGTGGGATTCCTCTAGAGTAACAAAGAGAACACAGAGAAGGAATCCAAGAAAGTAATACCACTTACAACAGCCAACCAAAAATTGAGATATGAGTGAATCTAGCTAGAGACAAATGATCTGTACAAAGAAAACTACAGAACAGTCCCACAAGACACAATTAATCACCCAAATAAAAGGAAAAATATTCCCTTTTCATGGATAGGAAGACTCTGTGTTGCAACCCCCCGCCCATTTCTCTTTCCATTTCCCAGAACTTCTTAATGAAATTAGAGACATTATTATTATTTTAGCCATAAGTACTTTTTTCTGTAAAAACTCCATCTCCTAAAGCTGATTCTCAAAGCTTTTATAAACCAAAATATCAAGGACTCCTACACTAACTAATCCACTTGACTCTAAGCTCAAAATATAAAATTCCAGGAGTGACTAATAATTGTCCAGGAATCTGGTGGTATAGTGTCCTTTACTGCTAACCAAAAGAATGTTGGGTCTAGCCCATCAACTACTCTGTAGGAGAAAGACGGGCATTAAACTCCCAAAAAGATTTATAGTATCACCAACCCAATAGAGTGTCACTATGAAGTGTTATCAACTCAAAAGATTGGGAAAGATCTAATGGGGACCTAAAAATATGGGATTATGGTTGGCATAGATCAATGGTAATTAATTTTATAAAACACAATGTGAATGAAGGAATGTGTGAAGTCAATATAAATATATGGAATGAAATAGATGTAAATGAATTTTGTATGCAAACAAATATAAAATGTTTTAAAAGGAAATAATTTAAACACACACACACACACACACACACACACACACACACACACA
>NW_006399869.1:1115610-1138944 GCF_000299155.1 Elephantulus edwardii | reverse complement strand
AAAGAGGGAGGAATAAGTGAGAATGTTGTTTGTTGTTGTTAAATGCCGTTGAGTCCACTACAATTCATAGCAACTCTACAAACAACAGATCAGTACCTTGCTCAATCCTGCACTATCCATAGGATCTCTGATATGCTCAAGCCCATTGATAGAGTCACCATGTCAATCCATCTTGTTAAGAATCTTCCTCTCTCTAACATTCCACTTTTCCTCCAATGACTAACCTTTTTTCAAGTTCAAGTCTTTATTGACAGTATATGTCACTATAAAAAACAATATGAGTCGCAAGGGGAAATTTGCTTCTAACCTCTGCTTAATTCTACAAAGGAGAGCAGTTCCCCTTACCAATACCCAGTGCAAGATTAACCATTCCCCTCATTATTAATTTATGCATTGGTTGTTTACACATCTTCTCACACATTCCCATATAAGGAGTGCTATTTACCTCATTCACATTCACACTATTAACATATTCCTGTCCAATCATGTGGCAAAAGTCAAAGCCAATGGCTAGGAAAGCCATTTTGGAAAGCTCAATATACTGTTTTACCACAGTCACTGCACCACTTAAAACTTCCCAGTAACTTCCCTTTGTAATTAAAATAAAAACTTTTTGCTGTAGTCTCATTTATATCTACCTCTTAACACCCTCTCAAGATTATATGGTCTTGCTAAGCATATTATTCTAGCTTCTTCTGCCTTCAATTTTTTTCTTCTTACTGATTTTAGCATTGTTGATCTCCTCATGGGAGATGAGGATATGAGAAACCTATACTTCAACCAGAAAGCAGTCTTCAGAACAGTGCAAGGAAACACTGCATGGTTGAAAATAAGAAAAGGTGTGTACATCAGAGATGCATTCTATCTCCTTATTTTTCAATCTGTAAGTGGAATAGATCATTCAGGAGGCTGGACTATATGAGGTGGAATGTGGCGTCAGGATTGAAAGAAGACTCAACAACAACCTGTGTTATGCGGTTGAAAATATTGCTTACTAATACCAAGTAGGACTTGAAGTATTTGTTGCAGAAGGTCAAGGAGCATGCAACCTTCAATATAGACTGAAGTTCAAAATCAAGCAGACAAAGATTTCACCATTGGGCAGTTGGCATCATCATGATAGAAGGAGAAGAGATGGAAGTTGTTAACAGCTGCTGATTACTTGGTTCTGCAATCAACTCTCTTGGTACCAGTGGCCAATAAATTGAAAAACAAATTATATGGAAAAGTCTTCTGTCAGTCTAGAATCTAAGGTGCACCAGAATAATCTATCCTGCATACAGATAGAAAAGGTATGGGGACAGGATGCATCCCTGCCACATTCTTTCTGATTTTGAACCAGTGTTT
The DNA here is from genome assembly GCF_000299155.1 of Elephantulus edwardii. Classification (NCBI taxonomy): domain Eukaryota; kingdom Metazoa; phylum Chordata; class Mammalia; order Macroscelidea; family Macroscelididae; genus Elephantulus; species Elephantulus edwardii. The sequence continues at coordinate 1,137,597 of NW_006399869.1, read as the reverse complement.
CCTTGTTCTGTACTGTGATGACTGCTTCCTGGTCGAAGTGTAAGTTTCACATAAGCATAATCAAGAGTGTTCTGGGATTCCCACTTTCCTCAAGGTTAGCCACAGTTTGTTGTAATAGACAGTCAAATGTCATTTCATAGTCAATGAAACACAGACCAACATACTTCTGGTACTCTCTGCCAAGATCCATCTGGCATTTGCAATAATGTCTCTAGTGCCACAATCTCTTCTAAATCCAGCTTGTGTTTCTGGTAATTCTCTGCCATTGTACTGTTCTAGTAATTTCTGGATAATATTCAACAATATTTCGCTAGTATGTGATATTAGTGATGTTGTTTGATAATTTCCACACTGTTTGGTCACCTTTTTCTGGAATGGAATAAATATGTAGAGTATAGAATAGACAAAGAAAAAAGTATAATAAAAGACAAGAAAATTTCCCAACAGAGTAGTATGACAAGCTAAAATAAAAGTTAATTGGGAGAGAATAAGAATAAATGGAATGTACTCAGCACCACTTTTTAATTGGCTCATTTTAAGAAGATAGTAGCCTAAGTGAAACTCACTATGAGGACTTCGAATATTCCCATTTCATGGAGGGCACCTCTATGAGCTCCACATCAATACAAAGTAACAAAAACACTGGTATGAGAAACACTTTTAGATAGAAGGTGGACTGGAAGGAGAATTCCAGTTCCCCAACGATCAGACATAGTATGAGATATATACAGAAGTAAAGCATGCCCCAGAAGATACACCAGAATGAAGTGGGTTTTATTTTGGTTTTGTTTTTGTTTGTTAGATACTTGGTAAGGAAGGCAGGGTGATCGTGGCAGAGGTGAAATGTTCTTATATCAAAAACTACAGTGTGGACTATCAAACTTAGGACTGAATATAGAGAACAATTACCTCTCAGAGGAATTTTTAACACCAGCTATAACCAAAATAATTTCATTTTCATTGAAGGCCCTGTTCAAAACATCCCAAGAAAAAAAAAATAAGAAAAAAAAAACCATCCCAAGAAGCCTGTAGCTTGACCAATGATCAGGCTGAACCACAGCTACTTGCACAGACAGTACTATCACATCAATCCATCTTCCAGTGTCCCCTAACCCAATATTGTAAGGTCTCCTGGTTTCCTCCTCCTTCAAAATATCATCTCTTAAAGAATCAGATAGAAAAGAATACGATTTTGAGACAAATAAGACTGGTTTTTAACCTTAAATTTTGTTACATTTTTATGCAAAGCCAATCGATTATCCAAAACTAAATGTAAATAATTTATTCTCAACTTGAGGAATTAAGATTCTTTTCCTGCTCCTTCTTTTGCACTCTGCCAGTGAGGTGGTAGGTTATGAGCAAGAAGAGAGTCTTTATTGGCAACAAAGAAAATTAATATTTTACACATCTACATGTGATGTATAGTTTTTTATGTATTACTGTTTTTACAAAGATTTAGTAAAAGACTTTCAACAGAAATTTTTAAACATCTTAATGTTTATTAATTGATAATAGAGCGATCCATTATAGTACGCTCCTCTGATGGAGTTTACATTGGAAGTTGTTGATCCTGATGAATTTTTCCTCTTTGTATAATCCAGCTTCATGAATGATTTACTCAGCATACAGATTGAATAGACATGGAGAAAGGATACCTCCCAAACACATACCCTTCTTGATTTTAAAGCATATAATATTCCCTTGCTACATACAAACACTTCATAATTCTCTTTCAAACCAGTTGAATTTTCAAATTAGGCATAGTGTTGATAAATAAGAAAATCTTATAAATATTTTTATTTTATTTTGATAGTTAACACAGGCAGCCCTTGTTTTCTTCACAGTTTCATTTTTACTGATCTTAAATTGGGTGCCTCACATGACAGGGTTTTAATATCCAGTGGTCAGTCAAGTAGCTCATTTGGTAAAGGTTGTTAGAAAAAGAAATGTTTCTTCTACATACTGTAGCTGATTCTAGAATACCAAGAGGCATATTAATTAAGTTTCCTTGTTTTAGAAGTCAGATCACGGAAGTTGATAGAATAGTTAAATTCAGATTAGTATCTAGAGTTGTACCATTTTTAAGAAAGTTTAGGCTAAAATCATTTGTCCTAAGTATTAAAGAACAGATGAGCAAAGAGAAAGAAAAGTGATACATTCACAGTGAATGAAGGAGGAAAACAATGTGTAGAAAGAAAATAACGTGTTGATACGCTTTTTTCTTTTTTTATTATTAATTTTAATAGACATTTATAGAGGTTTTGGATTTCCATTCATTCATTGCCTCACTTTTCTCTCTGCCCACCCCTCCCCATGAGCTCGCTCCCCCATTGATACACTTTTTTGAACAAATATTTTATTCCACTAATTTAAAATTAAAGTGGTTCCTAGTGGCAAGAAGCTGCACTGTAATTCTGAAGGCATACGGTTCAAGATCATTAGAAGGATGGGCAATCTCTCCCTGAGTCTACCTCTGAAAACCCACCAGAGGGTCAGCTATGTGTCCCTTCTGACTCGTCGGTACATGACAACAACAACAAATCTACAAATTATCTAATTTTAAATCTAAATAAATTGAGGATGAATTCACATAATTACTTTCAAATGGAGTCAAGGTAACATTTTCTCTAGATCATAGTGACGAAGCCAATTTGAATGTGTAGTCTATGACATTCATGGACAGTCTTCATGTCCGCAAAAACACACACCTCCATGCTTTGTTTAATATGTTTATTTTGTGATCACACAGAACCACTAAGGTATTATAATGATACATATATTCCTGTATTTTTATTTAAATAGTTAAATTTTTAAAAAATGGATGCATCTACTGAAAGATTTAAAAGTCACCTGAAAATCAATTTACTACTCGTGTATTTAATTATTTGTCATAAAGATAGTGTGTGATTGTTTTTGTTGCTGTTGTACACTAAGTCCGAGCTAAACCATAGCTGACCTCTCAGTGGATTTTAGAGAGTAAACTGAACAGTAGAGGATTGCTCATCTTTGTCCCACAGAGTAGTTGGTTAATTCGAACCATTCCTTTGGGTTGGCAGTACAACTCCTTACCACTAAGCAATGATAGCTCCCTTAATGTATAGTAAGAACAGTTAAAATTGATGTGTTCAATGAAAACTAATCAATTTTGCAAACTCAGTTTAAGGTCTACATAATTTAAAATAAAAAATTTAAGGATTGTTCTAGCTGGGTGTCCTTGTTTTGAAGATGGTATAATTTGTCAGGAGCTCTGAATTTATTGTTCAAGGTGTTATGGTTATTATTCTTGACAATAATGTTATTTTCTTCTTCTCCACATCTAAGCATAAACAGCCTGAAGTCACATTGATAAGCACATCCTAGTCTCCAAAAGTCTGGTCTGAAATGAATAAAAGATTGCTTGGTAGTCTATATATGGACCCTCAGGTGATAGGTAAAAAAAGAGGTCTTATTTACTGAGGTAGGTGTTCTAAGAGAGTGAATACTTGGGAAAGCATGAGGTATTGTTTGCAAATATTAGCTTTAGCCATTAATTTATTTGTACTTTAATGTTTTCTTCTGAAATGATGGATACTAAACAAGTTGTAATTTATCTAACCCATAAAAGCTCTATCTTGAGATCTCATCATCATCAAGCTGGTTTCACAGCCTCCAGCAGGTTTCTGAGACTGTGAATCATGTTAGAAATTGCATATCTTTCTCTCACAGAGTGCTGGTGGAATTGCATCACCAGAGGGGCATATCCATTGGATTGGCAGCACAATTCTCTGACAGACTCTGTCACCAGTGTTAAACCTAGAAAATACTAATAATTACTCCTTTGTAAAGAAAATTCAGTATTCTCAATTTGGCTAACTTTCAGTTTTCTCAGTAAGTCATGTAACATGAAAAGATGTGACAAAAGAGTGACAAGTGACTCCATAACCTCAAAAGAGTGTAATTATTCATTTTCCAATCTATTGGGGCAGAAAACAGAGAATATATTTTATATTTAGAAATAGTGCTGACTCCTCGTTTCTTGGTGATAACACTCAGATCATTGTCAAAGAGTCAAAGGTGACTCACAGCTGAATTTCCAGTTGGTTTTCAGAGGGTATAAGTAGCATGGAAGGAGATTATGTTTCTTTCTTCCTCAGAAATACTAGACAATTCGAACTTCCTGAGAGGGGCGGCCTTCATATTAGTATTGCAGGTCTCTACAAACTAGACTATAAGAGCTATATATTGATCTCAGGGAAGGACAAAGCCAACAACCCTTAAATGATTCCTTACTTTTATTTAATGAATTGTTCTTTCTGTTGTTGTTGTTGTTATTATTATTATTATTGTTGTTGTTATTATTATTATTATTTTGGCAAGTCTAAGAATATTATCAATGCAACTCTGAATCTTTCTGAGGCTCTCAAACAAAGACACAGAGAAAGTTAGTGTCACCATGAGACTGAGCGTCAAATGCCTTGATGTGGTATGGTTAAACAACTCTCAGGAATTATGTCTGTTGTGTAGCTATAGTATAACAACTGTGTGTAAATGCTGTACAGCAAAAGCAGTGTGAAGTATCACAGGGATCCTAGAATAAGAGAGAGTTAAAGGAGCAGAACAGAATGTGTTATGCCCTCTAAGTGATTGATAGAAGTTACTCATATTCTTGGAAGACAGAAATAAAGCTTAGTTACCAATATCTAGATCTTGATTCTTTTTTCTAGTTTATAATTGAAAATAAACAGTGGTAGATTAAAGGTGGCCAAAATTTTTATATTCATTTCCATGCCAGTTTAATTTGCCGAGATCTCTGAATTTATCATTCAAGGTGTTATGGTCATTTTCATAGACAATAATTTTATCTTCTCTTCTCCACATCTAAGCATAAACATCCTGAAAGTTACATTGATAAGCATAGCCTAAGATGTTCTCTTTGCTTTGCTTTTAAGTGAATTATGTGACTGACTAATAAAATAGTAGAAGTGATGTTGTACCAACTTCTGAATGGTGTGGCCCTCCTCTGTCATTGTCTCTCTGAATAAACTTCCTTTGGGCATCTAAATTTTAAAGAATTCAATACATCTTATGGTATGGTTCATGAGAAAGGAAATTAGATCTCTTTTTAACTGTGCAACTGAGCTCCCAAAAAGTAGTCAATATCTGATTGGACAGTCATGCAAGCAAATCATCTCGGCAGCAGATCCTCCAGCCTCAACCAAGAGACCTCAAGACATTACTCAGAGCAAAGCTAAGTGATACATAATCCAATGAAGAATTATTAAATTGACTATTTTTAGAAAGATCTGCAGGAGATGAAGTTGTTTTAAATGGTTTGAAATTATTTTTTACACAATTATTCCTTGTTGTTTGTATTTTCATCAATAATTTAAAAAGAATTTTTCAAAGTTAAAGAAGAATGTGTTGCTATGTGCTGCAGAATCAGAACAGACTCACGGCTCACCCTCCAGTGGCTTTTCAAAGGCTACAAATTGCACTGGAAAAAGATTGTCTATCTTTCTGTCACAGGACAGTTACTGGATTAGAAAAGGCTGCTTCTGGGTTGTCAGAGACACTCCTTTACCACAGGGGGACCACAGGTCTTTAAAGAAAATTAGAGCATTTGTCATTTGAAAGGAGAATACATTTATGTCATAGCAAAAAATTAATTTTAATTTTCCAAACAGGTTGAAAACTACTGTTATTATTTTGTCAGAAGAATGAATTTTCTTTATATGTTATTTAATATAATATAAAGTATTAAAATCAGGATGTGTGTGAGGATATGTTAAATCTAAATAAGCATATGTTACTTTATTATTATCATCGTCAACTACAACCTCTATTTGCATGCTAAAATTTAAGAAAAAATAATTTTTTAGGTTATCCTGATCTTAACCCTTTTAGAAAAACAATTTCAGGGAATCTGAAAAAAAGAAAACCACAAAAAACAAACAAACCCTTGCTAGACGTCACTAATAACAAGTTCGCACAGGGTTGTAACATTCAAAGTAATACATATGAACTCCAAGGACTTTAGATATTAAATAAAAATAAAAGACTTATAGTAGTCTTGAAAAATTCAATTGGATTTTGTCAGATAATTTGTGTATGACTTATTTCCTTGTTTTAATTATTAGAGGTATTTGCATGAAAACAGTATTTTTATTTTTAAGAGTTCATCTGTTCCAGCTGTTTATTCTTCATTTGAAGCCAAAATCCAGGGTAAGAAATATAGCAGCAAGAGAAAATATGCTCTTAAAAGGCAAAGATCTTTTTTTAATGCAAATTATCCAAATAATTTTTCTGAAGTCAAGCTTAAGATTGAAAGTATACAAATATCATTGCCTGCAATATATTTTCTTTATACTAAGGATTTATTTTACTAAAATGCTGAAGTTCAAGTTCAGAAGAAATAAATATTTTACTTATCAAATGTCAGGATACATTAGCAGTAAATTCACATATAGAAGGATTATGACCACTTGAGTCATGTGTTACCTTGAATAAGGCTCACATCATCTTTAACTAGCACTTGAGAAAACAAAATTATTCTGTCATGAGTTGGAATACTCTCAAACTGGCCATAGGATCCTTTATAATAATGTGCCATTCTTTCTTGTTTCTTTTCAGGATTAAAGATTTTTGTCTGTAGAATTTATCTCTCAGTAATGTTTTCTTAAATATATTGAAATCTAATGTTTATTTCACCTACAAATTGAACAATAGTTTGGATTACAAAATAAGCATATAGTGGTGAGTAAAGTGCCCTTCAACTAAGATATCAGATAACAAAGAACAGATACTGTGATAATCCTAGAACCTTCAGGAGTTTCAAAGGAAAAGATAAAGAAATAGTTCAAACACCAGCTGAAATAAGAAACTGAATGAAAACATCAAATATGGAGGCAGATGGAGCAGTGAATTTTAAACAGTGTGATAAACCATTTTGAACATTCAGCTGTTTTACTGGTTAGCCTGTGAACTTGAGACTGTGACGGTATCCACACTAGCAACTGATTAATGTTGTTGTTATGTGCTGTCAAGTCTCTTGTGACTCAAAGCGACCTTATGTACAACAGCCCTAAATTTTGTTCTGTTCTGTGCCAATCTCATTGTCCCGACACACCTCATCCAAATCACCGCAGTCACCGAATCAATCCACCTCCTAGAGGGCCTTCACCTCCTGTTCCTGCCCTCCACTCTCCCAACATGATGTCAATCTCCAAGGACCGGTCCCTCCTTACAACATGACCAAAGTATGTTATACAAAGCCTCAGAATCCTTGCCTCCAATGAGCAGCCCGGTTTAACCCTCTCCAGGATGAATCTGTTTGTTTTCTTAGCAGTCTATGGTACTCTCAATACTCTTCTCCAACACCAAAGCTCAAAGGCATCAATTGTCCTTCTATCCTTCCTACTCATTGTCCAACTCTCTGACGCATAACAAGTGATTGCAAAGACCATGGCCTGTATCAGATGCACCTTAGTCTCCAGAGAGACACCGTTTCTCTTCAGTACTTTAGAGAGGTTTTCCCATTGCAGCAGGCTTTCCCATTGCAATATGTCTTTTAATTTCCTGGCTGCTGGTGCCAAAAGTGTTGACTGTGGAGCCAAGCAGACTAAAGCTGTGAACAATCTCAGTCTCTTCACCATCCATTCTGAGGCTGCCAATTGGTCCACTGGTGAGAATCTTTGTCTTCTTGACATTGAGCCTCAATCCATATTGAAGACTGCAGTCCTTGACCCTCTGCAGCAAGCACGTCAGGTCCTCCTCAGTTTCAGCAAGCAGGGTTGTGTCATCTGCATAACGCAGATTGTTGATAGATATTCCACCAATCCTGATTCCACATTTCTCCTCATAGAGCCCAGCCTCCGGGATGAACTGTTCAGCATACAGGCTGAAAAGATATAAAGACAGGACACATCCCTGGCATACGCCCTTCCCAATGCAGTGTTTCCTTGTTCTGTTTTCACGACTGCCTCTTGCTTCAAGTATAGGTTTTACATTAGCATGATCAAGTGTTCTGGGATTCCCATTCTTCTCATAGTCAGCCATAGTTTGTTGTGGTCCACATAGTCAAACACCTTTGCATAATCAATGAAGCACAGATAGACATTCCTCTGGTACTCCCTGCTTTCAGCTAAGATCCATCTAACATTAGCTACAATATCCCTAGTACCTCGACCCCTTCTAAACCTAGCCTGGACTTCCGGCAGTTCTGTTCCAGTCGTTTTTGGATCATCTTCAGCAGAATCTTGCTTGCATGTGAAATCAACAATATTGTTCTATAGTTTCCACACTCTGACTGATAGTAAGAAATATTCACTCTCCTCCTTGTTCCCCACACTTTCCTGGGGATCAGCAAGTAAGTTATCCCCTCCCTCACTACCCATAAACTGTCTTACAGTGCCTTCCTAACCAGCTCTACTTGTAGCCAGGCTTTGTATCCGGACCTGGGATCCTGTACACAGATACACATCCAGAGACTCACTGCCTCCAGACACTAGCAGACCATGCCATGTCTGAACTTTAACCAGTCTCTGAATTAGTAGAATCATGATCTATGCCTGAGATCCTTACCTTTTACTGCTCTCCTTTTGTGGATTCTATTCCTGAGCCTCATCATGCCCACATTTAAAGAGTTGCACCTTTTATAGTATAAACTACAAATTGAGATGGACATCTCAAGTTGGCACTGACTCTCTCACAGCCTTTTCTGAGTGACATAAAGAAACTGTCTGCATAGCAACATCCACCCCTGAACTGGCAAAAAAAATTTTTTTCTGTCTTGGTAAACTGCCTACTCACCTCTAAGAACAGTACAAACTATGTCTCATGCTGAATTCCCTGGCCTTTAACATCCCCTAGCCTAAAAGACATGTTATCTATAGCCTGACACATATCTTGGGCCTCAGCCACTCCTAATTGAGCAGAAAGATGCCCTTGACTAGACAACATAATACAACCTCCTGTTGGATTGTTCCAAATCAGATATCTTGCTTCTATCCTGTACAGCAAAGGCAAGAGCATCAATCAGGTGCCCAGCCCTATTCCAAGGTTCCTTCAATTTTATCCTCATTTTTTCTTTCAATTGCTTTTTAATTCTTTGTTTCACTTCTTTTTTCTGCCTTCTTCTCTATGTAACTTTTTTCTTCCCCTGCTCTGTCTTTTTTTCTTCTATTTTGATTTTTTTTTTTTACTGCAGGTTAAAGAATTATAGCTAATATCTGTTTCCTTTGTTTTCTGGTGCAGAAGTTCTGAACTGCTATCTGTCTAGTCTACCTTCTTGAGCAAGAAGCAGCTCTAATCCCTAAACAAATTTCTTTCCCTTAAATGCTGGGTGTAAACCTCTAGATCAACCTCCCTGTTTTTCTATCTTTCTGGATGTGGAAGCCATTAAAAGTGCTAGAGCCAGAGGGTCACATGGAGGCTGGAGAAGGTTAGAGGCTGCAGGGCACCAGGAGAAAAGAAATTAATTAAAACAATTACTTAAGGAGGAGACTGTATTGAAATATAAAATAAGAAAAGCAATAGAACCCAAAACTATAGTCAATGTAGTGCAATCATCTTGAGCAGCTATTCATTTTCTGTGGGAATCCAGGAAAGCAGGAGAAGGGACAGTAATATCCACAAAAATTGAAGAGGTCTAATATATCTTTTTGTCCCCAGGGCTCAACTCACTCTTCACTACACATCCTCACTAGCAGCCATTTGCCTCGCTCTTACATTCCCTACCAGTCTAGTTCTATCTCAGGACACACCCATGCCATCTTGTATCTGCAACCAGGATATCTCAGAGAATTCTTCCTGGAGCTCATGGACTATGCCACAATCTTTGAACACATTTGTTCACATTTGGACATCAGCAAGAACAATCTCTTTACACTAGTTGCCCCTAACGAGATACTATATCTGTAACCATCACTTGAACTCCCAAAGACACCATCCCTAGCCAGACGGACTGACCTAGGCTAGCAGAAAGTCTGCCTCAGACTAGTGTCTCATTCCTGGACACCATTTTGACACATCATAGATCAGAAAAGTTATTGCCTGTTATCTGTTTCTTGTCTTGATGCTTTAATCACCAATCAGAAAATAAAACTATGAATTGAATGGATACCTCAACTCCAGTCAACTGGGATGGCTGATACTCTATCCCAGGCCCTATAGCATGCCATTTATATGCTTTATATGTTTAATTGTTTGCTTTTATGAGTATAGCACGTATCTGTCAGTTTGCTGTACTGAGGTGACTTGCATATTGCTATGATGCTGGAACCTACATCATTAGTATTTCAAATAACAGCAGGGAAGATCAAAGACTATAGCTTTCAACATAGATTACATCCTCACCACTAGACTAAAAAGTAACATCCAGATGGACTGCGAACAGATTGTAGTTGTCAATGATTTCCTTTTATTTGGATACACAATCAACATTCACTAAGTAACAATCAAGAAATCAAAATACTAGTTGTGCAAGAAGCTATACTGCAATCCAAGAGTGGCAAAATACTTCTTGCTTTGGAATATCTGCTATCAAGGACTTTGACAAAGTTCTTAAGAGCAAGGATGTCATCTTTAAGACTAAGGTGTTCCTGATCCAGGTCATAGTATTTCAATTATTTTGTGTGCATCTGAAAGTTGGACAATGAATAAGGAAGACAGAAGAAAAACAAATGTCCTTGAATTGTAGGGTTGGGGGGGGGAAGTACTGAGCACCCAAGGGACAGTCAAAAGAACAAACAAATCTTCCTTGGAGGAAGTGTAAATAGGGTGCTCCTTACAGGCAAGGATGTTTAAACTCCAGCTCATACACTTTACGTATGTTGTTAGAGACCAGTTCTTGCAAAAAATCATTTTACTGGGAGAAGCCAAGGGTCAGAGAAAGAAAGGAAGAGCCGGCTTTACGTGTGTGAGGGGAGAGAAAAGACTGGACAAAGGTCCTTCCAGTCTGGGGTCCTTGCCTCCACTGCTGCAGGACTGTCTCATACCCCAAACAGGACAACAGAGCTTGCTGCAGGACTATCTCAGGTGCCAAATAGGACAAGAGAGTTTGAGACAGAGAGCTACAGTCAGGGGGAAAACTTTCTTTGAAAAGGAGACCTGACTTGAGATGCCCATGCACACAAACTGTTTAAGTTAGCATCCCAGTTCTCACACCATTCCAGAGACAAAGGAAGATATAAGGCTTTAGCAGAGAAGGTGCCATCAGATGAGACACTCTTTACCTGAGCAAGCACTTTCGGTGCATGTAGGTGTGAGAAGGGATGGAAACTTCCTGGAGGGTCCCTCCACTTGAGGATCCTTGCCTCCCCCACAGTGGAGCTGTCCCAGATGCCAAAGACAAAGAGAGTTTGAGACAGAGAGCTACAAGCAGATAAAAGACTTCCTCAGCATTCTCAGCTAGCACAGTGAGCTTCTATAAAGAGAGCTGACTTGAAATCTAACTGGACAGAAACTGCTCAAGTGAAGCACCTAGTCTGAAAACACTCAGTCACTCTACATACTAAGGAGAACAATAGAGTTTGGTAGAGGGGATTATAATAAGGTAAGAATCCTGCAAGGCAGCAATGAAGATGAGAGAAACCCTGGAGGACTTTAGAGAAATTGCGTTTTCCCAGAAGACTTTCAGTAGAGTAAGTGGCTCACCATATGGAGTGAACATTTTAAATTAGCAACTAATCAGTGACATCATAAAGCTAAAAACTACTGACAATTTACAGAGAAACAATAAAAATGGCCTAACACTTAAGAAAAAAGTCACATAATATCAAAAAAGCAGCAGACAACTTCAAACACTGTGGGAAAACAAGAGTAAAAAAAAAAAAACAACCAAAAACCCAAAACCAACCTAAACAAAAAACAACAACAACAAAAGCAACAATTAAGCCTTCTCCAAAAACAAGCAGAGAATGAATGTTCCACAGTAAAGAAGGAAGAATATATATGTTGATACATAACCATTTGAACAGCTAAGGAAGAAGGTGAAAATGAAGGAAGAAATAATGGAAGCTTTTAAGAAAGTGATACTTCAGAAATCCACGTTCAAGAATTTGAGCAAACACCATATAAACTAAACTTAAAAAGGAAAACATAAAAAAAAAAAAGGAAAACATCAAGATATAGTCAAATTCTCCAAAGTAATAGATAAAGATAGAATGCTAAAATCAGCTCTAGAAAAAAAATTCACATACAAAGAGAAAACAATTATATTAAGTTCTGAGTTCTTGGTTGAAACCATGTGAGGCAGAAGACAATGAGATGACATATACAGAAATTTGAAAGGAAACAATTGCTAAATGAGGATCCTGAATCAAGCAAAGCTCTCCATCAAATATGAAAGAGAAATTAGAGACTTTGCAGAAAAGAAGAAACTTAAAGAATTTGTGAAAACAAGACCAAATCTACATGAAATTTTAAGAGAAGTCCTTCACACAGAGACATTAAAGGAAAGTGGACAGACCACAGTAACCAGATACAACAACAAAAAGAATCATAGCAAAATACATAAAAGAACTGTTAACAGAAATGGAGAAAGAAACAAACAACACCACAATAGTGGTAGTAGACTTCAACATACAGCTCTCACCAAAGGATAGGGCAATTTATAAATACATACATAAATACAAACAATGATGTAGAAGATCTAAACTATACATTCAGCCTACCCAACCTTGTGGCTGTATTCACTGAACTGCACCCAACTAAAACTCAATTCAGTTTCTTCTCAAGTATACATGCTATATTCTTTAGAACTGATCACAAATTAAGGAACAATGCAAGCCTTAACAAACTAAAAACCATCAAAATAATAAAAAGTATCTTCATAAAACTCAATGACATAAAACTAGAACTAAACCACAAGAGGATAAAACTTATAAAACCACCCATGTGGAAGCTAAATAACACCCTTTTAGAACATGATTACTTTAAAGAGGAAATTTAAAAGAAGTTCCTTCAAATAAAGATAATGAAGATAAAATGTACCAAAAATTCTAGGTTGAAGCTAAATCAGTCATGATGGGGCAGTTCATAGCAATAGGCGATCACATAAAAATAAAGAAGTAAAATTAATTATCTAACTTAACACCTTCATCAGATAAAGAATAACAATCAAACCCAAAGCCTCTAGGAGAAAGAGAAAGAGAATTATAGAACAAGAGTTGAAATCAATGAGATAGAAAACAGAAAACACAATTGAAACCATCAACAAAAACAGCAGCTGCTTTTCTGAAAGGATCAATAAAATTGATGAACTATTGGCAAACTTAAAAAAAAAGAAGAAAAGGAAAAGATGCAAATAACTTGATTAAGGAATGATAGAGATGACATCACTATAGAACCAGAGGAAATTAAATCTAAATATTTGGAATATTATGAAAAACTACACTTTGAAAACAGAGAGGAAATGGGCAAATACCTTGAAACTCATGCCTTATCCAGATTGACCTGGAAAGATGTAGAATACTTGAACAGACTCATCCCCAAAAAACAAAACAAAACAAAAAAACAAAACATTAGTCATAAAAAGAATCTCCCACAAAAAAAAAAAAAAGGGTCTGGACCAAATGGCTTCACAGTTGAATTCTACCAAACATTAAAAGAATACATATCACCAATTCTACTTAAATTGTTTAAGAAAATCTAAAGAGAAGGAACACTTCCAGAGACATTCTATGAAGCAAGCATAACCCAACTATCAAAACCAGGCAAAGATATTACCATAAAAGAAAACTACAGACCAATATCTCTCATGAACATAGATGCAAAAATCCTTATCAAAATCCTAGCCAATAGAATCCAACAGCATATAAAAAAAATCATCATGATCATGTGGGATTCATAAGAAGTATGCAAGGATGGTTCAATAAGAAAAACAAACAATGTATTTCACCATATTAACAAAGCAAGAACCATGTGATCTTAGAAATTGATGCAGAAAAGACATTTGGCAAAATCCAAATAGACATTCAGCAAAACTGGAACACAAGAGTACTTCCTCAACATAGTGAAAAAAATATATATGTAAAACTAAGAGCCATACCCAATGGGGAATATATATATGTAAAACCAAGAGTTCTCAGTGAGGAAGAATAAAAACATTTTCCTTGTGAACAGGGACCAGAGAAGGATGGCTACTGTCACCACTTCTATTCAATATTGTATTAGACGTACTTGCTAGGGCAATATGACAAGAAAAGGAAATAAAAGTCATCTAGATCATCAAATAGATGGTTAAACTATAGTTATATGTGGATGTCATAAGACTGTACAAAGAAAACCCAAGGACTCAATAACAACAGCAAAACTGTTAGAGCTAGTAGGCCAATTTAGTAGAGTGGCAGGATATAAGATCAATGTAAAAAATATCAGTAGGATTTCACTACAGCAGCAAAGAGAATTCAAGGAAGGAAATCAAGAAATCAATACCATTCGCAATATTGTTGTTGTTGTTGTGTATGGTTGAGTCAGAACCAACCCATAGCAGACCTCCGGAGGGTTTTCAGAGGCAGTTAATCACATGGGAGGAGATAGCCCATCCTTCTCTCACAGAGTAGCTAGTGGCCTCAAAATGTATGCCTTCGAGATTGCAGTGTAGCTTCTTGCCTTGAGGACACCAGTCAGATACCTGACTACACTGTTTACAATGTTGTTGTCGATTGCTGCCGAGTCAGGTACTGCTCATAGTGCCTCTATGAGCAAAAGACCTGTGGCTTTTCTATAACTATCATTTCTCTAGGTTCATAGAGTTTCCAGGGGCCACGTGGTTTAGAAGTAGATGCCACTCCTGCTTTCAAATCTATCTTAAAGTTGGAGCTCTACAAAACACTGTCCACCACGGGCAGTCATTATGGCATTTGAGACACCAATGGCACAAGGTTCAGTATCACAGGAAACCAAGATTACCTCTGCACAGCAAAATTGACAGAAGACAGCTGTATGACTTAGAATGTTCCTCCAAAGTGTAGTAACAAAGGTTTAAAGTATAATCCCTTGGGCCCAACTTTTAAATATAAGGGGCCACCAGGAATTCTTATTGACTCTAAACAAGAGGCTTAAATTAAAAAAAAATAAAATAAAAAAATAAATAAATAATAAAAAAGAAAGCCCAAACATTCCATATTGACTCTCAACCAAAACAAGAGAGCCCATCTTACAGAGTCCAGATGCTTCACCCAAGTCCAATATGGAGACAAGGGCTTGGCCTAAAATCCAAGTGTCCACAAGGAGATATCATTGACTCTAAACAAGAGGCTTAAATAAAAACAACTGAACAATACAGGCAAGTCCTCAACCAAAATAAGAGCACCATCTTATAGAATCCAGCCACTTCGTCCAAGTTCAGAATGGAGACAAGGGCTGAGAGTTATATATTGTTGTTGTTGTTGTTGTTGTTAAGTGCTGTATGACCCTGTAAACAAAAAAATTTAATCTTTTTTTATTTTTGTCCTTTCTCTAATATCATAGAGTTTCAACAGGCATGTATAGAAAGTGGCTCTCACTCCTGCTTCTAAGCTTGTCAGTCTGTGAGCTCTGCAGAAAACTGTCAAACACGTGTAACCGTATGACATTTGAAAGACCAATGGCACATTGTTGAGTATCACAGCAATCCAAAGTTACCTCAATACAGAGAAATGACAGAACAGTGCTGTACGAATTAGAAGAATGTTCATTTCAAACACAATTAAAATCAGGCCGTAGGACCGTGGCTCTTGAGCCCAAAAGAATTTTAAAAGACCCCAGGCACTTAAGAACAATAAATGACATAGTTGAGCCTCTACATCTTGTGGTTCCTAACCTTTATACTATAATAGACAAAGTGCTAGTCAATAGGCCTTTTATTGTAAGAACTACCTTCCCTCTGTAACTTGATTTGTGCCACTATTAGAACCTCTACTTGGAATATTAATGCTTTTTAATTTTTGACTCACGCACTTTTAACTTGTTAGTTAAATTTGTGTCTTCTAGGCTACAACACTTCCATGATACATCTTCAAGGATATGAACATGTATGGCTAAGCACATTTGATAACAGTGCATCTAAATTCCAAAATCAATCTCCATAATAGTCTATGTGTTTCCTACTGCCAAGGGGGCCCTTTAGAGTAGTGAGAGAAGATCTTCACCCTGAAACCCACAGCGTCCCTTTTCAGCAGGAAGTAGCTAAGAGAATATGCCATCCCGCTTTCCTTATGAATCAGGGTGAAGTCTCTCTCAGGGAGGAGTGATAGGGAATGACAAAGGACACATTGACAAAGGAGATTAATCAGAACTGGCTTTGGCAAGCACTGTGGCAATTGGACAATTAAAACAGACTTTCAAGGGGGCGGGAAAAAGAAGAACGAACTGAGCAGGAAGGTAGAGAAAATAGTGCAACAATGAATGAATGAAAACCCAAAATCTCTGCAAATGTTCATTAAAATTAATAAAATTTAATAATTAAAAAAAAGACCCCAGGCATCACACCTGGCTCTCATCAGCTCCAAAAAGAGGTTTCTGGCCAACCAAAACACTCTAGAGCCAAACCCCATAAAACATAGACAAGGACTCAGACTTCTCACCATTTAAAATAGCCAACCATAAGTTGAGATACTAGGGAGAGAACCTAATTAGAGATACAAAAGACTTGTACAAAGAAAACCACAGAACCTTTCGGTGAGATTCAATAAAAGGTCTAAACAAATGGTAGAAGTTCCCTGTTCATGGATGGGAAGCCTCAATATTGTGAAAATGACAATCCTTCAAATAGCAATCTGTATGTTTAATGCAATCTCAACACAGATACTGAATCAAATTTTCAAGGAGATAGAAAAGGAGATTGCCAAGTTTCTTTGGAGAGGAAAGAGAAATGAGAGTAATTTGTGAAAAGTAGATCAATCTTACAGGAAAACACTAAAATGGAGGTCTTTGAGGGAAAAGAATTATCACTTACAGATTAACTTGAAATTACACACATCACAATGTAATTCAGAAATCAACCCAGATATAGAATTATGTAAGCTAAAATAAACTGTTGTTGTTACGGATCATTGAGTCAGAACTGAATCATAGCTAACCTTCCAGCAAAATCTTAGAGGTTATAAATCACAGGGGAGATGGTTGTCCATCTTTTGCCTGTGGAGCAGTTGGTGGATTCCAGTTATACGACTTTGGGTTAACAGTGTAACTCCTTACAGCTTGGACATCACAACTGTCTAAAATAAAACAACTAGACCAAAAAATGGGGGAAGCAGTGTCAATCAACAAATGAGGAAAACTACAATATAAAAAAAAATTTGATGCACTGAACACTAATGCTCGAGGACCAGATGAGTTGTGGGATGACATTAAAGACGTCATCTACCAAGAAAGCAGAAGGTCACACCAGAAAGAAGAGAGAAAAAACCAAACAGATGACAGAAGAAATGCCAAAAATTGGAATGGACCATTGAGAAGCCGAAAGGGAAGAGATGTTGAAGGAAGAGAGCTGAACAGAAGATTTCAAAGGACATATAGAGAAGACAGAGCAAACTCTTATTAATAGAATGTGCAGAGCTAGAATCGGAAAACAAGGGAAGAAGTCCCTCAGCATTTCTCAAACTAAAGGGACTGAGAAACAAATTAAAGCTTCGAGTACAATAGTGAGAGACAGTATGGGGAATATCTTGAATGATCCAGAAAGCATCAAAGAAACAACACAGAATTCACAGAATCACTGTACAAAAAGAAAAAAAAAAAAGCCAACACTGAAATCTTTCAAATGATAGACGCAGACCTAGACATGCTCTCCAGTCTATGCCAGAAAATTCAGGGAACATCTGCCTGGCCTACAGGCTAGAAGAGATTCATAATTGTTCCTATGCCCAATAAAAGGGATGCAACAGAATGTGGATCTTATTGAGCAATATCATTAATATCATACAGAAGCAAAATATTGTTGAAGATACTAAAAATGGCTAGGATAGAACATAGATAACTATCAGACATTTAAGCTGGATATGGAAGAGGATGTGGCACCATGGATATAATTACTGATGTCAGATGGATCCTGGCTGAAAACAAAGAATACCTCTTGTGCTTTATTTGTGTCTCTCTGTGCTTTTTTGACTATTGAAAAGGATTAGACTCATAGCAAATCGTCATTAACATTGAGAAGAATGGGAATCCCAGAACACTTAATTGTGCTCATGCAAAACCTATACCTAGACCAACATGCGATTGTGCAAACAAGGCAAGGGAATATTGCACCAGGATAGGAGGAAAGGTCATCAGTAAACTACATTATGCAGATAATAAAACTTTACTTACTGAAGGTGGGAGGACTTGAGGCTCTTGCTTCAGAAGATCAAACACTGCAGTTTTCAATGTGGTTTGAATCTCAACACTGAGAAAACAAAATTTCTTACCACTAGACCAAAAGGCAATATTCCAATTTTCCCATGATAAATGGAAAAACAATTTAAATTGTCAACAACTACACCATGCTTGGATCCACAATGAATACACTTAGTACCATCAGTCAGATCAGGGGACATACTGCACTGAAAAAGTGTGCAATCAGTGTTCTTTTCAAATAATTGATGAATAAGGATGCCAGTTTGAGGACTAAGATGCTCCTGATTTAGGCCATGGTCTTTTCAATCACTTGCTATGCATCTGAGAGCTGAACAATGAATAAAGATGAGAGAAGAAAAATGGATATCTTTGAACTATGGTGTTAGAGAAGAGTACTGAATATCCCATGGACTGCCCCTCCAAAAAAAACCCCAAACTACTTTGTCTGAGAGAAGGTGCAGCCAGAGTTCTCTTTGGAAGCAAAAATGATGAAGCCTCATTTCACATAATTTGATTATGTGGCTAGGACAGTCTGTCCTTTAAAGGAACATCATGCTTGGAAAGGCAAAGGAACGTGGAGAGATAAAAAGAGCCTCAATTGATCGATTGACAAAATGACTACTGCAATGGGCTTGAATGTGTCAGATTGTGTGGATGACAAAGGAGAGAATGGAGTTTAGGTCTGTTGTTCATAGAGTTGCTAAGAGTTCATGCTCAACTCAATGGCACCTAACAACAACAGTGTAAAAACAGCTCATCAAAATAAAGGAAGATGAAAATCATATAAACTTTTGTTTTGTGCCATTGAGTCAACTGCAACTATTAGAAACTCTATGCACAGTATCTCTGAACCCTCCCTATCCTGAGCCAGTTTCACTGTCTCTGACACACCTACACCATTACTCCAGTTAATATGTCAATCCATCTCATGCAAGGTATTCCTCTTCTATGCTGTCTCTCCACCCTTTCAATCATGATGTTCTCCACCCTTTCAATCATGATGTTCTCCACCCTTTCAATCATGATGCTCTCCTCCGCAGACGGGTCCCTCCTGGTCACGTGCCCAAAGTATGTAAAACAGAGCTTCAAAATCCTTGCCTCAACGAGAAACTTGATTTCATCCTCTTCAATTCCGACCTGTTTATTCTCTTGGCAGTCCATGGTATGTTCAATACTCTTATATAGTACTACAATTCAAAGGCATTGATTCTTCTGTCATCCCTAGTCAATGTCCAGCTCTATGGTACATAGCAAAGAATTGTGAAGATCATTACCTGGGTCAGACACACCTTATTTCCAGACTGACATCATTACTCCTTAGCACTTCGGAGCTATCACTGACAGTAGACTTCCCTAAATCAATTTATCTTTTAATTTCCCAGCTTCTGGTTCCAAGAGTGTTAATTATGAGCCAAACAAGCTGAAATTGTTAACAACCTCAAACTCTTTTCCATCCATAATGGTGCTACCAGTTGACCCAGAGATGAGAATCTTTGTCTTCTTGATGTTGACCTTCAACTCATATTGAAGACTACAGTCCTTGACTTTCTGTAGGAAACACTTCAGATCCTCCTCAGTCTTGAAAACCAAGGTTGTGATGTCTGCATTTTGAGGTTTATTGATGAATCTTTACCAATCCTCATGCCACATTCTGCCTCATAAATTCCAGCATGCCAAATAATCGATTCCACATACAGATTGAAACAGTATGGAAACAAGATACATCTCTGATCCATTCCTTTCCCGATTTTGAACTATGCAGTGTTTTCTTTCTCATTTCTGAAGACTGCTTCCTGATCCAAATATAGATTTAGCATGAGCACAATCAAGTGTTCTGGGATTCCCATTCTTCTCAAGGTTAACCACCATTTTTTATGATCCACACAGCCAAATGCCTTTGTATAGTCAATAGAAAACAGATAGAAGTTCCAATACTCTTTGCTTTCAATGAAGATCCATCTGACATTGGTGATAATGGTGATAGTGCCACAGCCTCTTCTAAACCCACCTTGTATTTCTTGTATTTTCTGTAAATCTACTGTTCCAATCACTTTTTAATAATCTTCAGCAGGATTTTGTTTGTATGTGATATTAGCAATAGACTTAGTAAACACTATAGCAAGAGCAATAAAAAATGACAAGTAAAGCTATAATGTATATCCTGTTTGAATTTTCTACAATTAGATACCCAGCAATATTTATTGAAGAGGTTGTCATTTCCTAATTTATCAGGCTTTTATTCCTTGTATAATACCAAATAACAATAGATAGATTTGTTACTTTTTGGTTTCTCAATTCTATACCATTGCTACATGTTTCTGTCATTGTGCCAATACCATGTGTTTTGATTACTATGGATACGTAGCAGATTTTGAGATCAGGGAATGCTATGTCTTAAACTTTGCCTATTTTGAGTCTCTTTCCTTTCCAATTAACCTACCAATTGCTTTTTTAAGCTCTTTGATAAAATAATTTTATCTTCATTGGGATTGTGTTAAACATGTAGATTTGTTTTGGTAGTATTATCATTTTCACTATGTTGAATTTTCCTGTAGGTGAACATGGGATATTTTTCCATTTAGCTAAGTCTCTTATTGTTTATTTTACTAATGATTTGTAGTTTTCCTTATAAAAGTCTTCTGTGTCTCCAGTTAGGTTTATTCCTAAATATTATCATATGGTTATTTATTGTAAATTATATTTCACCCTTAGTTTCTTTTCTATATTTTCTTTGTTGCCATAGAGAAATCTCACTATTTTTTTACATTGATTTTGTATACTGTTACTCTACTAAATTGATCAAGCAGATCTAACATTGTGTTTGTTGAGTGGGGTTCTCTTTGCACTCTATCCTATCATTTGCATATAGGGACAGTTTTACTACTTCTTTGTTTAGATGTCTCTTCTTTCCATTTCTTATCTTTTTGCCCTAAGAAGTACTTCCAACACAACATTGAATGGAAGTTGTGAAACTAGGCATCTTCATCTGGTCCATGTTTACATGGAGAATGTCTTTAGTCTTTCTCCATTCGCTCTTGGTTTTGCATATATACTTTTGACTATGTTCAGGAAATTATCTTACTCTCTTATTAGTAGAATGTTTTAATCAAGAAGAAGCATTGGATTTTGTCAAAGGCCATTTCTCTATCAAGTGGTAAAATCATGTGGTTCTTGTTCTTTGTTTTGTTAATGTACCCATCTTTGCTTACTTGATAGGAATCCACTTAGTCATGATGAATTATTATTTTTATATACTGTTTGATTCTATTGGTTAGAATTTTGTAAAGGATTTTTACATATATGTTCATGAGAGATTTCTATAGATTTTTTTCCTTTGGTCAATGTCTTTGCCTTATTTTGGTATTAAGGTTATGCTCACTTCATAGAATGACTCTGGAATTGTTCCTTCTTTTTGTTATGTTTTGAAATAATTTTAAGTAGAATTAATGATAGTTCCTCTGAATATTTACTAGAATTTATTAATGAAGCCATCTGGCTAGGGAATTTTCTTGGAGGGAAGAGCCTTTTTTATTTTAAAAAATGCATTAATTTATTAATGCATCACATCAATAGAAATAAATATCACAGGCGAGCTCTGGTGGCCTAGTGGCAAGAAGCTGCATTGCAATCCAAGAGGTGCATGGTTCAAATCCACCAGGTGCTCTGCTGGAGAAGGAGGAACAATCTCCT
>NW_006399869.1:1091786-1109049 GCF_000299155.1 Elephantulus edwardii | reverse complement strand
TTTATGAAAATTAATAAAATATAATTATAGAAAAACAAAACAAAACAAAAAAACTCTTTATTTTAAGGGGAGCTCTGGTGGCCTAGTGGCAAGAAGCTGCAACTACAATCCCAGAGGTGCATTGTTCGAACCCACCAGATGCTCTGCCGGGGAAGGAGGGGCAATCTCCTCCTGTACCAGTCAGATCTAATTTGACAGTACACACACACAAAAATAATAAAATAAAAAAACAATATTAAAAAAAACTATTTTAAATTGGTTTGTTTACGAATTTCATATAGATTATGTCTCACAATATCCTTCATTCACATTGTTTCTTGCAATCATTTCCACTCATTATATTTTGCAAAATTAACCATGATTGAACTATGACCTGTCTTTCTCATTTCCTTTACCCTGCTCCCTCCACCCAACAAATTGTGTGACCCTATGATTTTCTGCCTGCCCATTCTCATTCCCCTGTCCTCACTCTTCGTGACTTTGATCTCCATATACATTTTACCAATTAACCTTCTGTTCCTAAAATAATGGTCTTATACAGTTATTTGTCCTTATGAGACTGAGTTTATTCACTCAGCATAATGCTTTTGAGTCTCTCTCAAGTTATATAGTTGTTGTTGTTCTGTTGTTATGTGCTATCGTGTCACCTGAGGCTCATAGCAACCCATGTACTGCATTTTTAAAGCCTGCCCTGTCCTGAGCCAGTCTCACTGATTCTGACACATCTATCCCCATTGTCCCAATTACTGTATCAATCCATCTCATCTGGGGTCTTTCTCTCCTATAGTGTTCCTCCACCCTATCAAGCATGAATTTCTTCAAGAACCAGTCCCTCCTGGAAACATGCTCAAAGTACATGAGACAGAACTTCAAAATCCTAGTCTCCAAGGAGAAATTTGGTTTCACTCTCTCCAAGACAGATCTATTTATTTCTGGGTGGTCCATGGTATGGTCAAGATTCTTGTCCAGGACGGCAACTCAAAGGCATCAATTCTTCTTTTGTAATCCTTAGTCATTGTCAAGTTCTCTGATGCATAGCAAGTAATTGCAAAGACCATGGCCTGAATCAGGTACACCTTAGTCTCTAGACTGACATCATTGCTTCTTAGAACTCTGGAGAAGTCTCTGACAGCAGATTTTCTCCCAGTGAAATTTGTCCATTGATTTCCTTATTGTTGGAGTCAAGAGTGTTCACTGTAAAGCTGAGCAACCTCTACAAGACATATTTGTTTGTTCTTGTGGCTGTCCATGGGATGTTCAGTGCTTTTCTTCAATGCCATAGCTCAATTCATCTTCAAAACAGAGTTGGAAATACAACATTTAAAAAACTTTGAATTAGAATTCTGATTCTTTAATGGGATTCTTTGATTCTGGTTTGTTATTAATTCTGCCTGCTGAGACTATGTAGCCGCCTCCACACAGTTAATCATTAATGGAGTAAACAAACAGGGAATTCTTTGTAAATAATCAAATAGCTTGGCACATTGTTTTAAATGGTTCCCCCATTATTTGCTTCTTTATCTTCATCTTTTTCTATTTCTTCCTCTTTTCTTTACTATTCCACTATCTTCTTTTTAATAATGTTTGGTTGTTTTTTCCCCCCACTAAAGTTCCTGAAATTTTAACTAGACATACATAGCAAGTGTTATGGCATATTTTCCTATTATTTAAAAACTCAGACTACATGGAGAGATTTTGAATGCAAATAATTAAATTACCTATCTCTGTGTGGTATATTCTATAAAAACCCTTAAATGGCTATATTTAAGCTAAGCAGGCTGAGTTATATTAGACTTGTTTCTCTTATTAAACTTGTTTTTCTTATCAGATTTCTTTTTCTCATTTCTTTCCAGAATAAAAACAAGCTGAGTGTTCCCAATTATCAAGCATGTGATGAGTTTTTTCTCCTTAAACTAAGGGTATGTACTGCTAACATTTTCCCATCAATCTGTAATTTCTGGGTTTTATGAATATTGGGGGTTGTTTGTATAGGAGTGTAACATACTTAGCTGTTTCCCTCCATATCCACCAGCAATCTTCCAGTCAGCCCCACCAAAACTGTGTAGCTGCAATGTCTCCTGTTCTCAGTAAGTTTCCTGTCTCACAAAACTGACATCTTTTACTTTATCTCTGGATAAGTTTTTACTCTTGGCAAATATAAACCTTCAGGGACAGTTTTTCTGGGGAACAAGTTCTAAGAAGTTGTATGACAAGAAAAACACTGGAGACTCCCAGGTAGGGAAAATATAAAAGGAAGAACAGGATCTGTTGGGATAACCCCAGGATAGTCTTTGGCATCGATATATGACCCCTTAGTTTGGTTGCAAAAGAATTCAGGACCAGAGCTTGAATATCAGATGCCCAGAAAATGTTCCGAGGTTTGTTAGAACTCCTTCATAGTATAGGAGTTTGGGAAGGTCAAGAAAGACCCTGAATACTACCTACTGCGATAGTGTGGCCTAAGTACTGTGCAGTTAAATCCCAGACCGAAAAGGAGATAGCTGCACAGTGTAAATAAGGAACTGGTTTCACCACAGAGCTCAAAAAAGATACTATCTATTTAAACAGGTGAGGTCCATACTGTTTGTGTGGAGGATTAAACCCAGCAGCCAGACACCTGACAGTCCTACCACTAGTTCTACACATAGGCTTCCAAAATGTTAGAGCTCAGAGAGGGGTAATGGTCAGGAAAGTGGGAACAAGGAATAGAAAATTTCAGCTGTGATTTTTGCAAGGCAAGAACAGCAGCAATGTAAATTTGATGCTCTGATGTGGCCAGCTACTGGATGTGGGCCAGCAGGAAAGCTACCTCTCATACAGTGTGATTACTTCCTCACCCTTGCCTTGGCCAGCTTCCAGCTTCAATGTCAAGGCATGTTTCCAGGTGGGACCAAAGTTTCTGCAGTTCTTTGATGAAGGAAGTAACAGGAGACAAGAGTCCTTGTGTTAAAATCTTTATACATTGGTCTCCAAAAAATGGACTGTTTTAGTACTGACAAATGCAAGCATTAATTGGCATTTGTAAATAGCATTGTGAACTATTTGCAAGAGTTTTGGGTGTAAATTATTCTCCTAGCTTCTCTGCATTGAATATTTAAAGTTAATCTAAGATTCTCTGTCTCTTTTATTAATTATAATTAAAGTTTACTGAGACTTTGGATTTCCACTCATTTACTGTTGTACTTTTCTCCCTGTCCCCCCTTCCCCCCCAGTTCTCCCTTCTTTTTGAAAAGTAAAGAAAAATTCTTTCATTGTTATAATGTCCCTCCCCTCAAAGTCCACTCCACTGTGCAACCTTCATTCTGGACTCCTGTCATGACACTAATGCCTAAGCATACATCCCTTTTAAACAGTTCTCTCCCTTATCTGTATTATTATGTAATTATACATCATTTACCCCCTTTCAATCAGTCTCCCCTAACTCTACTGTCAGTCCCTTTTTACAACAGTGTCACTATGTAATATTAATCCTTTTATAACTGTGATATTTCAGTCAGCATAATGTCCTCCAGGGGCACTAATTTTGTATAATATTTCTTGAGTTTCTTGTTTTTCAAAGCAGCATAGCATTCCATTGTGTAAATATACCAGAGCTTCTCCATCCATTCATTTGTTCATTTGGGTTATTTCCAACGTTTTGCTACTGTGAACAAAGCCACAATAAACATGGATGTGCATATATCTTCTTAGGCGGTGGTTATGATTTCTTTAAGGTATATAAACGGTAGTGGAATTGCTGGGTCAAATGATAATTCTATTTGCAACTTTTTGAGAAAGCGCCATACAGCCTTCCATAGTGGTTGCACTATTTTACACTCCCTCTAACAGTGAATACGTGTTCCAGTTTCTCTGCAACCTTGCCATCATTTGATGTTTGCTGTTCTGTTAAATTTTGCTATTCTTCCCTGGGTGACATGATATCTCATAGTTGTTTTGATTTGCATCTCTCTTAGAGCTAGGGATTTTGAACATTTCTTCAAGTGCTTGTTGGCCATCTGAATGTCTTCTTTGGTGAAATGTCTGTTCATATCTGGAGCCAGTTTTTCAAATGAGTTATTTATCTTGTTGTGGTGTTTGAGTATTTTATAAATTCTAGATATAAATTCCTCATCTGAAATGTCACTACCAAATATCTTTTCCCAGTCTGTAGTTTCCTTTTGTGCTCTGTTGGAGAAGTTTTTAGATGTGCATAGGGATTTGATTCTTAGAAGGTCCCATTCATCTGTTTTATCCTCTCCTGGTTGTAGGTTTTTCAGGATGCTTGAAAGACTGTTTTTGTTGTGGATTAGGACTTCTAGAGTTCTTCCAAGCTTCTCTTTAATGAAGATTATAGTCCTTGTTTTTAATCCTAGATTCATGATACACTTCAAGTTGGTTTTTTGTATGGAGTGAAGTGTGGGTCTTGCTTGAGTCTTCTGCAAATAGGTGTGTTTTTGTTTTTGTTTTTTTTTTTTTTTATTTTGACCAGCACCATTTGTTAAAAAGGCTTTTGTTTCCCCACTTAACTGATTTCATCTCCTTGTCAAAAATCAGTTGACCATAGGTATATGTGCTGATTTCTGGATTCTCAACTCTATTCCAATTGATCTATGTGTCTGTCTTTGTACCAGTACCATGTTGTCTTGACCATCATAGCAGTGTAGTAGTATTTGATCTCTGATAAAATAAACTTCAATGCTAAAACCATCACAACGGACAAGGAAGGTCACTGCATAATGCTTAAAGTGTCTTTATAACAAGAGGACATGTCAATAATAAATATCTATGCAACAAATGAAAGACCTGTAAAATATATAAAATAAACATTAAAAAACTGAAAAAGGAAATAGACAACACTGCTATAGTAGTTGGAGACTTCAATACACCTCTCTCAAGAAAAGATAGAACTATCAGATAGAAATTCAACAAAGATGCTCAAGAATTAAACCACACAATAATCTAACTCGACCTCATAGATATTTATAGGGTATAGCAGCCAAGAAAAACACAGTATATCTGCTTCTCCAATGCGTATGTAATATTCTCCAGAATAGATCACATTTTAGGTCACAAGGCAAGCATCAATAAATTAAAAAAAACAAAACAACAAATAAACATAGAAATAATCTAAGGCATTTTCACAGACTACAATGCTACAAAATTAGAAATTAATAACAAGAGGATAAAGGAGAAAAAAAACCATACATTTGGAAGCTGAACACCATGCTTCAACATGAGAGGGTACTAGAAGAAATAAAAAATGAAATTAAAAAGTTTCTTGAAACAAATGACAATGAAAATACCACTTACCAAAAACTCTGTGAAGGAGCCAAAGTAGTAATCAGAGGTCAATTTATAGCAATAGGCAAATATATCAAAAGGCAGGGAAAAAAATGACCATTGACTCTCCAACCCAATATATCCAACAAATTGAGAAAGATCAAGAAAACCAGATGCCCTCTAAAAAAACTGAAATTATAAAAATTAGAGCAGAAATAAATTAAATAGAAAATAGAAAAACAATTGAAAGCATCAACAAAACTAGAAACTGGTTCTTTGGAAAGGTCAATAAAAACAACAAACCACTAGCAAAATTAACAAAGGAAAAGGAAAAAAAAAAAAGACACAAATAACACAAATAATCCAAATAAGAGTTGAAATGGGCAACATCACAACAGAACCAACTAAAATAAAAAGCTTAACATTAGAATATTATGAAAAACTATACTTAAACAAATATGAAAACCCAGAAGAAATGGACCAATACTTAAAAATCCACAACCTACCTAAACTGACACCAACCAAAACTGAACACCTCAACAGACCATTACAAAAGAAGAAATTGAAAAGGTAAGAAAACAGCTTCCAGCCAAAAGTCCTGGACCAGATTGTTTTACAAGTGAATTTTATCAAATATATTCAAATATTCAGATTCTCCGTCTCTTCTTCAAGAAATAGCACTGCCTAGTCAGTAAGCCTTTTATTTTAAGAACTACCTTCCCTCTGTAAATTAATTTGTGCCACTGTTAGAACCTCTACTTGGAATATTATTGCTTTTAATTTTTGACTCATGTACTTTTAACTTGTTAAATTTGTGTCTTCTAGGCTTCAACAGTTCCATGATGCATCTTCAAGAATATGAACATGTATGGCTAAGCACAATTGATAACAGTGCATCTAAATTCCAAAATCAATCTCCATAATAGTCTACGTGTTTCCTATTGCCAAAGGGGCCCTTTAGAGGAGTGAGAGAAGATCTTTACCCTGAAACCTACAGTGTCCCTTTTCAGCAGGAAATAGCTAAGAGAGTACGCCATCCCCTTTTCCTTATGAAACAGGGTGAAATCTCTCTCAGGGAGGAGTGATAGGGAATGGCAAAGGACACACTAACAAAGGAGATTAATCAGAACTGGTTTTGACAAGCACTGTGACAATGGACAATTAAAACAGACTTTCAAGGAAAAAAGAAAAAAAGGGGGGGGGAATGAACTGGGAAGGGGAGTAGAGAAAATAGTGAAACAATGAATGAATGGAAATTCAAAATCTCTATAAATGTTCATTAAAATTAATAAAATAAAATTTAAAAAAAAGAAATAGCACTGCCATTAGTGTCTCACCTACAGTCTCGGTGATGGCTGTTAAAAATGACAACTTGCCTTCAGTTTAAATTTTCATGTGTTCATGTTCTTGTGAGGGTGAATAAATCTGCTATGAACATTTGTGTACAAATCTGCAGTATTTTTCCGTCCCAATTGCAGTATTTTCCTGATTAATTTTATGTGTCATTATGTGCCAGCAAGTAGCCCACAATCCTATGTACAAAAGCTCTGAACCCTGCCATTTCCTGAGCTTGTCTCATTGACTCCAACACATCTAATTCCATTGTCCTAGTTACCGTGTAAATCCATCTCATCTAGGATATTCCTCTCCTGTGCTGTCCCTCCACTCTTCCAAGCATTATGTCCTTCTCCAAAGACTGATCCCTCCTGGACATGTTCCCAAAGTATGTGATACAGAGCATCAAAATCTTTGTCTCCAAGAAGAAACTTGGTTTGACCCTCTCCAAGATAGACCTATATATTCTCTTGGTGGTACATAATATGTTCAATGTTCTTCTCCAGAACAATTCAAATGCATAAATTCTTCTTCTGTCACCCTTAATTATTGTTCAGTTCTCTAACACATAGAAAATAATTACAAAAATCATGGCTTGTATCAGGCACACCTTATTCTCTAGACTGACATCATTGTACTTTAGCACTTTGGAAAAGTCTCTCACAGCAGATTTCCCCAAACAATTTTTCTTTTTATTTCCTGACTGCTGGTGCCAAGTGTTGATTATGGAGCAGAGCAAGCTGAAATTGTTAAGAACCTCAAATCTATTTCATCTATCATAGTGCTATCAATTGGCCCAGTGGAGAGAATCTTTGTCTTCTTGATGTTGGGCTCAATCCATATTGAAGACTATAGTTTTATTGTTTTCCCAGTAAATGCACCAGGTTCTTCTTCATTTCAGCAAGCAAGGTTGTATCTTCTGCAGAACACAGGATTTTGGGGGTTTCATTGTTTTAATAAATAAAATTTTATTACTTTGTTAGATGCTATGATTACCCACCTCCTGCTCCTCCTTACCACTCTGTTCATTACCTCCCCCTCTTAGATTCTCATACACTTTTAAGTAGTTATCTTTCTATTTTTAATGGTATTTGCCCTTATGGAACTGAGTTTGTTCATTTTACATAATGCTATCTAGTCCTACCCAAGTTAGGTAGTGATTTTCAAAATCATCACTCCTGCATGCTGTAGACTATCATGTGAATGTACCACACTTTCTCAGCCCATTAAACTGTGGTTGGTTGGGCATTTGGTCTGTTTTCATGTTCTTGTGAGGGTGAATAACTCTGCTATGAACATTGGTGTACAAATCTCCATTTTTGTTTCAGTTCTAATTTTCTCAGAGTATATTCCAAGCAGTGGAATAGCTGTTATTTGAAATGTCTATGTTCAGTTTTTTGAAGAAATGCCAAACCGTCTTTCAGAGTGGCTGTACCATTTTACAATCTCTTAACGTAGATTACTGATGAGTCTTCCTCCAATTCTGATTTCTCCTCATAAAGTACAGCCTCTCAAATTATCTGTACCACATATAAATTGAAGAGGTATGGAGACAGGACACATCCCTGACACACTCTCATCTTAATTTTGAGCCATGTAGTGTTTCCTTGTTCTATTTTGATGACTGCCTCCTGTTCTAAATATAAGTTTCACAGGAGCACAATCAAGGGTTCTGGTATTCCCATTCTTCTCAAAGTTAGCTACAATTTCTTGTGACATACACAGTCAAATGCCTTTTCATAGTCAATTATTACAGATAGACATTCCTTTGGTATTCTTTGCTTTTTCCCAGGACCCATCTACCAGTGGTTATAATATCTCTAGTGTAATGACTTCTTCTAAACCCAGCTTGCATTCCTGGTAGTCCTTTGTCAATGTACTTTCCACACTCTGTCTGATCACCTTTTCTTGGGACAAGAATTGATTGAAAAGGCTTGGTATATTTACATGATGACTACTTCGCAGCAGGCAGGAGCAATGATTTTGAAAATCACTACCTATCTTGGGAAGGACTGGAGAGCATTATGTAAAATGAACTAACTTAGTCCCATAAGGACTAGACCTCCTCCAGTGAGTTGGCCAGATAGTTGTCCTCCAGATTTCTTGGTACAACCTGGGAAAATGTCCAAAGCAGCATCTGTTTGTTGAAATATATCAATTGGTATGCTGTAAATTCCTGGGTGTTTTTTTTCTCCCCCAATTTCTTCAGAGCAGATTGAACTTCCTCTTTCATCACCATTGTCTCTTGATTGTATATTATTTCATTAAATTCTTCTGTGTCAACCAATTCTTTTCCATACAGTGACTCTGTATACTCTTTCCATCCTCTTTTAATGGTTCCTGGGTCAATCAACATTCTGTGCATAGCATCCTTAAGCATTGCGACTCATGCTGAATGAGTTCAGCCCCTTTTATTTTCCGAGTCCACCTCCTTGCACATTGCATTGTAATATTTTGCTTTGTCTTCCTGAGCAGCCCTTTGAAATCTTCTATTCAGCTTCTTAACTCCTTGATTTCTTCCCTTTGCGTTGGCTTATTGGCTCTCTATTGAAATATTCAGAGGCTCTTCTGACATTCATTTTGGTCTTTTCTTCTTCTTCTTCCTTCTTAGTAATGACTATTTGCATTCTTCATGGACAATATTCTTGATATCTTCCCACAGCTCATCTGGTGTTGGCTCATTAGTGTTCAAGGCTTTAAACCTATTTCTGAATTGGCTTTTAAATTCATGGGAGATAGTCTCAAAGTCAATTTTTTTATTCCAATGGATATGATTTAACCTTCTTCAGTTTTAATTTGAACTTGTAAATGAACAGTTAATGGTCTGTTCCACAATCAGCACTTGGCCTAGACTATGCTGCTGATATTGAACTTCTGCAATGTTTCCTTCTACAGATGTAATCTGATTCCTGTGCATCCCACCAGGTGAAATCCATGTGTTTAACCTGTGTGTATGCTTCTTAAAAATGGTATTTGCTATGAATAAATCATTGATTATAACAGAATTCTATCATTCTATCCCCATCCTCATCTCTGTCACCAAGTCCATATTTTCTGACTATTGATCCTTCTTCCTGATACTCAACTTTTGCATTCCAGTCACCCATTATTATTAATGCATCTTGGTTACATGTTTGATCAATTTCTGACTGCAACAGTTAATAGAAATCATCTATTTCATCCTCTTTGGCTCTGGTTGTAGGCGCATAAATTTGAATGATAGTAGTATTAACAGGTCCTTTTTGTATGTTTGGACATTATCCTGTCCACTCACAATATAGTATTTTAAGATGGATTTAGAAATGGCTTTTTAACTATGAAAGCAACCCTGGTTTGTTTGTTTTTTTTTTTTCTTTCACCTTTTCATCTCCAGCGTCAGCATAATTGATCATATGATCGTGGGATTCAAAATGTCCCATGCCAATTTTATTTTGCTAATACCTAAACCTCTCCAAAGTGCTGAAGAGCAATGGTATCTCTTTGGAGACTAAGGTGCGTCTGATACAGGCCATGATCTTCGCAATCACCTGTTATGCATCAGAGAGTTGGACAATGTTCAAGGAGGATAGAAGGAGAACTGATGCCTTTGAGCTGTGGTGCTGGAGAAGAGTATTGAGAATACCATGGACTGCTAGGAAAACAAACAGATTTGTCCTGGAGAGGGTTAAACCGGGTGGCTCCTTGGAGGCAAGGATTGTGAGGCTCCGTCTAACATACTTTGGACATGTTGTGAGGAGAGACCGGTCCTTAGAGAGGGACATCATGCTTGGGAGGGTGGAGGGACAGAGCAGGAGAGGAAGGCCCTCTATAAGGTGGATTGATTCAGTGACTGGGATAATTGGGATGGGAGTGTCAGAGACAGTGTGATTGGCACAGGACAGAGTGGAGTTTAGGGCTGTTGTACATAGGGTCGCTATGAGTCGCAGGTGACTCGATGGCACATAACAACAACAACAAACAATACCTAATATAGCAATATTTATGTGTTCCATTTCTTTCTTTACAATTTCCAGTTTTTCTACATTCATTCTTCTCACATTCCACGTACCAAATGTTAATTTCTTCTTACAAGTGTTTTTCCTTCTTTGTGTTTCCAAATTTGAGGGCTCAACTTCAGTTGCCATATCTGTTAGTCTACTCTAAGTGTGCTCTGCTGTACATAGGGTTGTCAAAGGCCAGATACATTTCAGAAGTGGATGACCAACCTTTCTTCCTAGTCTGTCTTAATTTGGTTGTTCACTTTTAGAATAACTGACTGAAAAGAATTTTTACCTACCAGATGAAAGGTACTTCTCTTATAGAAATAACCAATTCATTCACTGACTACCCACCTGAAGCTCATGTGACTTATCTCTTCCCTTCCCCCACTACATCTCCATTTCTTGCACACCCATCTACTAGGTCAAACCCTCCCTTCCCCAGACACCTTTTATTATGATCACCAGTCACTTCTGTGATGCCTTGCACTACACACTGCTACTGGTCTCTCACTCTGTTCTTCATCTCTTCTTTAGGAGGATGTAATTCCAAATCTTATGTACTAACGATTTTGCTTGAGGCCGTACTGAGGGAAGATCCCAGCCACAGAGATGCTAAATTCTGTGATTTACTGTCTCTGTTAACATTGCTGACACAATGTATAATTCCAAGTCCTGACAGGTCTTTTCTAGATGTGATGCTGTGGTGGTGTGTGTTTGGCCCAATGGCCAAAGATCCTCAGGCACAAGTAGATTTGAGACTGAAGATATCCTTTCCTGAAAGATGAGATTAAGGTAGCTAAAGGCCTTCTGGGAGAAAGGTGTTAACTAATCAAGGAGATTAGAGAGAGCACTCAGATCCTGTTTTGTGTGACTCCTGATGCTGTGTGAGTGTGAGGAGGCCACTTATTGAAAAATAATGAAGTTTTAAAACATACAACATGGATGAGTCTGGAAGATATTATTCTGAGTGAAATATCAAAAAGATACTAATAACAAAAGGATAAAACTGCATAATACCACTTTTATAAAATAGGATTGATATAGGGAGGGGGCATAACAGGGAAAAGTGGATGGAAAAAAAGCACTGGAACAGATGAGGGGAAAGATTGTCTGACAGAAATATATTATTAAGTATTATATATATGACAACTAACAATCTGGGACAAGAGGTACATTACAAAGTGAGCTGAGTCATTGACAAAGGAGGGTGAGGAAGAAAATGTGCAACAATGAATAAATGAAAACCCAACCTTTGTGTAAAGTTTTGTTAAAACCATAATAAAAACAATTCAGCTAAAAAAAATGGTCAATGTCAAATTGTAGGATACTGTACTGTCTATCAGAATTCTGGATATTGTCTGTTTGCATAAGACAAAACTGTTCCTGAGGTGATAATGAACAGAACTAAAGTTTCTCCTGGCTCTACTAAAACTAAAGAGCTTCAAGTTTTCTTAGAAATTTTAGGATGTTGAGGCCATTATTCTATATTTAACTTATATATTGTCCTTTATACTGATTAGAGCATAAAGGGATGGTTTGGATTGGCCTCATGAAGCTGACCTAGTATTCCAGGAGGCCAAAGCAGCTTTCAACAGATCCAGGCCTTAGTAACTATAAACCAAGGATAAGAATGTGAACTGAATGTCCCTCTTGAAGGGTTTGACTGAGGTCCTGGCAACAAAAACATGGTTGGTAATTCGACTTGGATTCAGGTCGTATTTATGGAAAGGGGCCGAAAGACTATATATATACTCTTAGATAAACAATTTTATGCAGAATATAACAACTAATGAAAACATTTAATAACATGTAAAACATCTTACAATTAATGAAGACATTGTAAAGGGCACTCCTTTTAAGGTACAGACTCACATCCTCATCGAAGGATGGGTTAAAAACTTTGCCAAGCACCAATCTGGGGTGACATAGATTAGTATTCTTGCCAAGATCTATGCCTACCTCCAAGAACATAGCACTCTCTTTACTAGCCCACTGAGTGATGGACTTCACCAGATTGTACACCCAGTCACATATGTGAAAATACATAATGCAGCCATTCCCACTGTCCAGGATGCAGCCTCTAAGAATCATATTGCTGAAGGCACAGGGCCCATACCAGAGGAAGCATGGTAAATAGAGGGGCCACTGAGGAGAATCCTTCAAGATAGACAATGGTGACTATCCAACCCTCCATGGACAGTAAGTAAATGGACAGATCAAGGATATAGGCAGAGTTGTCAGTGGGCTGAGCTCAGAGCTGCTTAGGTGTGGGGTGTTTTTTGTGTTTGTTTGTTTTGTTGTTTTTATAATATTTTTTATATTAATTTTAATGAAAGTTTACAGAAACTTAGGGTTTCCATTCATTCATTGCTGAATTTTCTCCATGCCTCCCTACATCCCACCCAATTCACTCTTCTCTTTCAAAATTATAAGAAAAAGTCTTTCATTGTTATACAATCCCTCCCCTTAAGTTCATTCCAGTGTGCAGCCTTTATTCTGGACTCATGTCATGACAATACCCAATCTTGTATCCCTTCTAAACAGTTCTCTCACTTATCTGTTTCAATGCAATAAACATAATTTATCCCCTCTTTCTCATTCTTCCCTCAATCTTGATGTCAGGCCTGCTTTACAACAGTGGCACTATGCAATATTTGTCCTTTTGTGACTGATATGTCACTCAGTATAAGGTCCTCCAGGGTCACCCATTTTGTATAATAGTTCCTGAATTCATTGTTTTTTCAATGCAGCGACGTATTCCATTGTGTAAATATACCAGAGCTTCTCTATCCATTCATTTTTTGATGAGCACTTGGGTTGTTTCCAACTCTTTGCTATTGTGAAAAAAACCACAATAAACATAGGTATGCATATATCAGTGTTGAGGACTTTCATTCATAGGGTCTCTATTTGCCTAGACTCAACAGCACTTAACAACAATAACACCAACATAGAGAGAGATCAATAGGCCTAGTGCAGAGAAAGTGATATTACCAAGCCAAAAGTGAGTGGCTTCTAATCTGCAGCCCTCAGGCCTGTTTTTCATTGTTTTTGTTCAGACATTCTTCTAGGTAGTATAGCCCTGGTGTGTCCACTTGCCATACAGAGATAACTTGTGGTTGCTGTGAACCTGAACACTGTGACACTGATGTGTCAAATGTGTTAATGGTTATCCATGGCAGATAGTGTTTGGTGGCGCTCCCCTATTAAAGCAAGCTTGGAAATAGGAGTGGCATCCACTTCTGTAATAGCTTGCCTCCGGAAACACTATGAACCTGGAGAAAAGATGAAAGTCAAACAAGTGTTGTGGACTTTCATTCATAGTGTTGCTATGAGTCACCTATGACTCAATGGCACTCAACAACAATAACAACATGCATATATCTGCTTGGGTGGTGGTTATGGCTTCTTTAGGGTATATTCCCAGTAGTGGAATTGCTGGGTAAAATGGTTTTTCTATTTCCAACTTTTTGAAAAAGGGCCATACAGCCTTCCATAGTGGCTGCACCATTTTACACTCCCACCCACAGTGAATAAGGGTTCCAATTTGTCCACAACCTCGCCAACATTTGATGTTTGCTGTTCTGTTAAATTTTGCTATTCTTACCTGGGTGACATGATATCTCATAGTTGTTTTGATTTGCATCTCTCTTAAAGCTAGGGATTTTGAACATTTCTTCAAGTGCTTGTTGGTCATCTGAATGTCTTTTTTGGTGAAATGTTTGTTCATATCCTGAGGCAATTTTTCAATTGGGTTATTTATCTAGTTGTGGTGTTTGAATAGTTTATAAATTCTATTTATAAGTCCCTTATCTGACATGTCATTGCCAAATATTTTTGCCAAATATTTTTCCCATCTGTGGCTTCCCTTTTTTACACTGTTGGAAAAGCTTTTGGATGTGCATAGGGATTTGATTCTTAGAAGGTCCCATTCATCTATGTTATCCTCTCCTGGTTGCAGATTTAGAGTCCTTAGTTTTAGTCCTAGGTCTATGATTCATTTTGAATTGGTTTTTGTGTATGGAGTGAGGTATAGATCTTGCTTGAGTCTTCTGCAGATAGTTTTCCAATTTTGCCAGCACCATTTGTTAAAAATGTTTTTGTTTCCTCACTTAACTGATTTCATCTCCTTGTCAAAAATGAGTTGACCATAGGTACATGTGCTGATTTCTGGATTCTCAATTCTATTCCATTGATCTATGTGTCTGTCATTGTTCCAGTACCATGCTGTCTTGATCATCACGGCAGTGTAGTAGGATTTGAAATCAGGAAGTGAGATGCCTCCTACTTGTTTCTCTTTTTAAGGAGCCCTTTGTTCATTTGGAGCCTCCTTCCATTCCAAATGAAATTGGAGATTGCCTTTTCCCTCTCATTGAAGAATGGGATTGGTATTTGTATTGGGATTACACTGAACATGTAAATTGCCTTCGGAAGTATTGTCATTTTCACAATTATTGAGACCTCTTATCCATGAACAAGGGATATTCTTCTACTACTCCAGATCTCTTTTTGTTTCTTGTGTTAATGTTCTGTAATTTTGTTTTACTAGATTCTTTGTGCTTCTGGTTAGATTTTGCTTAGATGGTTTTAAAACACAAGCCTAGCTCTATTACTGTGTGCACAATTGAGCTGCCTTCAGAGGGCTTACCCTATTTATTTCCCAGTGGCAGTAACAAGTGTAAATGATTAGTCATCACCCCTTGTGAAACAAGGAGTTATGGAAGATATGCGGAAAAAAACACAAGACACAAATACCACTGTTTTCAACGTGTCTGCAGATAGTATTTTATCTCTCCTGGGAATGCTAAGGCAAATTAATTCGTTCAACTGAGAGCCTTGCAAGAAGTGCCCACTGACCAATTGGCAAAATGTCTGTATCATAAAACTGGACAAAGGGATAGTGATCCCTATGGGTGATAGCCAAATAACTGGGCCTTCCTTTATCAAGGAAGCAAACTATTGAGGCCTGTTGGCAATATCCTAGCTGCTCTCTGAGCACTGCATCCACATTCCTCATTTTATAGGGTACATAGCTAGAGCAGTTACCCTGGTACAAAAGGTACAGATCAGCTCCATTCGTTCTCTCAATGTTGGATAACTGTAGGTATGCCCTTAAATGTGTAGACAGTGTTTCTGTACTCTTGGTAGAATTACCCTGCAACCATGCCAGTCAGAGGTCAGCAATCAGGAGTCTTAAGATTCTATGTGCTGCATATAGTTCACCCACAGACACTGAATCACAGACGGTGGCTGAGGAACTCATTTTACTGGACATGAAGTGCAGGTGTGGGTTAACTGAATGAGAATTATCAGGCATTTTCATCTCTGCTACAATCCAACAGTATCTGGGCAAACTGAACGCATGAATGGGCTACTAAAGCAAAACTTGAGTCATAAGACTCACTTATATATTGCAGCAGTGTTTCAGGAGATTACCTGAATTCTTCTGCTGCATCAGTGAATATTGTTGGCAACCTTATCCAAGCATGTACCAGCAATTACCATCAGGGCCCCAGAGGACAATGTGGATACACATCACTGCAAGCAAGTACAAGATATTACCTCAGTCAGTACACTCTAATAACTTTCTGCTTCCCTTGCCACAGGAAGTTTGACCAGAAGAGACAGTTGTGATCCTCCCTTGGAGATGGCATATTGGCTCCCGAAGGTTTGGGTTTTTTCTTCCTGGTGATTAGGTCAAGAAAAAGATTTGCAGACTACTCCATGTTTGTTTGTTTGTTTGTTTGTTTGTTTGTTTGTTTGTTTGTTTTTAAAAAGACCTCTTAAATCTTTCTTCATCAATATTCTCAGGAAGGACACTATACCTTGAAGGTTGTTTTCTCAATGCTCTAGTGTAAGTTTCATAGTTTCTTATGACATCTGTTTTTACTTTTTCTTGCTCCTCTGTCTCTGTAATGACCTTTTGGTCTTTCATGGATGATATTCGTTGTTTCATCCGACAGTTCCACCAGTCTTAGATCACTGGTGATTAATGCCTCAAACATGTTCTTGAGATTATGTTTAAATTCAAATGGGATAAACTCTAGGTCATCTTTTGGTTCTCGTGGATTTTCTTTAACCTTTCAGTTTCAATATGAACTTGCACATAAGTAATTGATAATCTCTTCCACAGTACCTGTCTTGGTTCTGACTTCTGATATTGCTCTTATCCAGTTTTCGTTCCATAGATGTGGTCAATCTGATACCTGTACAGTCCATAAAATGAGATGCATATGTAAAGTTGCCTTTGGCATTTAAAAAGAAGTTATTTGCTATAAATATATCACTGAATGCAAAACATTCATTCACTAACTTTTCAACCTCATTTCTATCACCAAGTTTGTATTTTCTAACAATCATTCTTCCTCTTTGTTTCCAATTTTTGTGTTCCAGTCACCAATAATTATTAATGCACCTTGATTGCATGTTTGATAAATCTCAGCCTGAAAAAGTTGGTATAAATCCTAAATTTCCTCTTCTTTGGCTTTAGTTTTTGATGCATATATTTGAGTAATTGATCCAGGAGAAATTGAAAGATGATGGAGAGAATACCCAGATAACTGTATCAAAAAGAATTGGTCTACAATGAAAATTTTCCAGAAGAGGATTAAACCAGGCTGCTCCTTGGAGGCAAGGATTCTGGGGCTTCATCTGACATACTTTGGACATGTTGTAAGGAGGGACAGGTC
>NW_006399869.1:1079724-1084536 GCF_000299155.1 Elephantulus edwardii | reverse complement strand
ACGGGGCTTGTGCGCTGCTGGGGGTTCATGCAGCAGCACCCTGTGTGCTAAGGGTCACACAGGTGTGGGCTGCAGGGGGGTCCCACAGTGTCCGGCAGTCTTCGCTCCTCTGGAGTTCCACGGCAGGTGGCTGGCTGCTGCTCTCCCCGGGTCTCTTCAGGGTCCCTCTCGCGGCGCTCCCCGGTCTGGCGGCGGTGTTCCCCCCGTCTGGCGTGCGTTCCCCCGTCTGGCCTGCGTTCCCCCGGCCTGGCGGTCGGCCACGTGCGTTCCCCCCGGCGGGCGGCGTTCCCCCGGCTGCCAGCGGTGTTCCCCTGGTCTGGCGGGCTGCGGCGTGCGTTCCCCTGGCGGGTGGCGGCGTGCGTTCCCCCGGCTGCTCTTCCTGGGTCCCTCTAGCGGCGTTTCCGCTGAGATTCTCAAGACATCTAAATCCTTCTCTTCATGGCCCATGAGGATAATGAAAACATCCTCAAATGATAACAGCAGCACTCCAAGTGGGTAATCTCCAATGCTTACATGTATAACAAACTTCTGCTTGATACATGCTTATATATGTTATGCTGAACAAAGCATGTCACGTGGCTAAGCACATCAATGTGGCAGAGGACTGCTACCACACAATAGCATGGCTACTAAGGTATCTGTCTCACTGTAATAATCTACAGTCTGTTTAAAAGTCAGAAAAGAAAAAAAAAAACAACTCAAAACCCAAATTTATGACTTTAGAAAAACCCAATTTGTGTATTTGAACAAAATTACTTGAGAGGAAAATAACTAGATTAACTAACTGCTTTTGCAGTTGAGCATCTTCTACATCAGGGCAAGTCTCTATTAAGCTACTATGTAATGAGATTTGGAATACAAAACAAATAGTAAGTGCTTTTTTAGGAAACAGTGTCTGTCTAGATGGATGGTCACACAATAATAATTAAACACTAACTCTATACTTATTTCTTAAGTAAATTGCATTTATCCTCATTTGATTCAGTCTAGTAGATAGCATTCACTATAAATTATGCCAAATTTAGCAAATGCAAAAGTAAACTTTTACTGCTAACTTATTAACTACTATGCTTAACTACTTTCACTGCTTTAACTAATATCCTGGAAATAAAGTCTAAATGCAAATATTTTATAATTTGTCTAAAGAAGCAGAATAAGAGAATTAAGGGACAAAGAAGAGAGAAATTTCAATAAATGGGTTTGCATCATTGGAGGAGTCTGTAAAGTCCACAATCCTTAGATTCATCATTAGGGTAGGAGATTCCTAAATATTTAATCACCAGATCTGTAGGTCAGGTGACAAAAAAGTTAAATAGAATGTCCTGGTCAAGTACCTATTTACAGTTTGGAATCCTAAACTATTCTCGAGTTTCTAAAGACACTCTTTTCAATTTGGTACTTCATATTAAATTATCTTATGGAAATACATTAAAATACACTACACACTACACCACAAAACAGCAACTCAACTAATATTCTTCCAAACCATCAGGAACCATACTGTAGATAGGTTGACGTATAACTTTAGTCATCACAACAATCAGTAGCCATTCATTGAATCATTATAGTCTTTTCCCTTATAAACAAGATAGAATTTAATCTCTGCTGAGTAATAAAATACAATAGAATGACAACGGCTTTTTAAAAAGAAAATAAAATTTCTTTTTCACCTCCACACAAGTCTAAACATAGGCAGTGAAGGAATAGTGCTGTCCACTTGGAAACTTCAGCGACCCTGATTCCTTCTAAGGTACCAATTGCCATCCTTAAAGTTTTAGACACAGAATCACATTTTATTACAAGGTATACCTGAAAATTCTGTCCTATTGTTTTTGTGTTATAGAGGAACAATAATCACTTTCTGATTGGAAATGGAGGACAAATATCAGGGAATTAATGACTATCTTTTTATCACCTTATATGTTCTATGTTCTAGAAATATAATCCCAAACAACATCTTGGAATAAAGGATTTCACTAACATATGTATATGTTAATACAAAACACACACACACACACACACACACACACACACACACACACACATCTCTAATGACATATTTATCACAAATACCTTTTTTAAAATTTTATTTTATACTGGTTTACATACAGAGTTCATAAAGTTAATTTACATTGTGTTTCACACCATAGTTTCCTCCTTTCCTTTACCAATCCCTCCCTCCACCCAACAAATTGTGTAATCCTATCTTTAAGCCCCTCCTTCCCCTCCTTGGTTCCTTATACATACTTACATGCTACAATAATGGTCTTATAGAGTATTTGTCTTTATGAGATTGAGTTCATTTAGTATAATGTTCTCCAGTCTTTCCCAATTTGGGTAGTAATTTACAAAATCATTGCTCTTGTGTGCTGCATAGAATTCAATTGTGTGAATGTACCATACATAATTTCTCAATCCATTACATTGTTGTTGAACGTTTGGGCTGTTTCCATATTCTTGCTAAGATGAATAATGCTGCTATGAAG
Organism: Elephantulus edwardii; assembly: GCF_000299155.1. Lineage (NCBI taxonomy): Eukaryota > Metazoa > Chordata > Mammalia > Macroscelidea > Macroscelididae > Elephantulus > Elephantulus edwardii. The sequence continues at coordinate 1,082,050 of NW_006399869.1, read as the reverse complement.
TTCGGTGTACAAGTTTCTGCTTGTGCCTCAGTTCTCATTTTCCTAGGGTATATTCCAAGCAGTGGAATATCTGGGTCATATGGAATTTCTATGCCCAGCTTTTTCAGGAAATTCCAAATATAATCCAGAAATGGTTGTACCATTTTACAGTCCCACCAACAATGTGTAAAACTTCCTGTCTTGCCACATACTTTCCAACATTTATTACTTGCTGCCCTGTTAAAATTTGCCACTGCTAGTGGTTTAAGATGGTATCTCATTGTGATTTTTACTTGCATCTTTCTTATTGTCATGATTTGGAGCTTTTCTTTAGGTATCTGTTGGCCATCTGAGTCTCCTTCTCTTTTTTTTTTATCCATTTTGTAACTGGATTATCAGTCTTTTTCTTCTGGAGATCCTGTAGGATTCTGTAAACTTTTGTTATGAGTCTCTTTGAGATGGTATTGCCAAATGTTTGTTCCTAGTCAGTAAGGGTTTTTTTCTTTTTTTTTTTTTCACTTCGTTGGAAAAGTTTTTTATGAGCACAGAGATTTAAACTTCAGAAGGTTCCATTCATCAATTTTATTCTCTTGTGTATTTCTAGCTTTATTCTGTAGTTCCTTTATACCATAGACTAGGCCTTCTAAGCTTGGTCCCAGTTTGTTTCTTATGAACTCTATGGTTTTGGCCTTAACTCTGAGGTATCTGATCAACCTTCAGTTGATTTTTGCATATGGTATGAGATGTGAATCATACTTCAGCTTTCTACATATATAGCAGCCTACTTTTGACAACACCATTTGTTGAAGAGGTTATCATTTCCCCATTTGATAGGTTTTATTTCCTTGTCAAATATCAGTTGACCCTAAATAGATGTCTCCATTTCTGGGTTCTCAATTCTGTTCCATTGGTCTATGTGCCTGTCACTGTATCAGTACCATGGTTTGGATACTACTGTTTTAGATATTACTGCTGTGTAGTAGGTTTTGAGGTCAGGGAGCGCTATGCCTCTCACCTCATTTATGTTTCTAAAAAGTGCTTTACTTATTTGGGGTTGTTTTCCTCTCCAAATAAACTTGAAAGTTTCCCTTTGATCTTGAAAAATGAATTTGATATCTGTATCGGGATTGCGTTGAACATGTAGATTGCTTTTGATAGGATTGTCATTTTCACAATACTGAGTCTTCCTATCCATGAACAGGGCACACTTTTCCATTTCTTTAGGTCTTTTATTGTGTCTCACAGAAATGTTCTGTAGTTTTCTTTGTATAGGTCTTTTGTATTTTTAGTTAGGTTCACTCCCAAGTATCTCAATTTGTGTTTGGCTATTGCAAATGATATTGCTTTAGTGGTTTCCTTCTTTGAGTTCTCTGTCACTGAAGAGGGATCCCATTGACTTTTTTATATTGATCTTATATCCTGCCATGCAGCTAAATTGATCTAGCTTTAACAGTTATTTTGTGTTGTTTTTTGTTGTTGTTGCTGTTGTTGAATCTTGAGGGTTTCCTGTATACACTATCATCATCTGCATAGAGCAACAATTTAACAATTTCTTTGCTAATCAGGATGACTTTGATTTCCGTCTCTTGTATTGTCCTAGCAAGCACTACTGATACACTACTGAATAGCAGTGGTGACAGTGTACATCCTTGTCTTGTCCCTATTCACAGAGAAAATGTTTTTAGTCTTTCTCCATTGAGAATGATACTGGCTCTTGGTTTTGCATAACTCCTTTTGACTATAAGGTAATTCCTTCTACTCCAATGTTGTTTCTTAATCAGGAAGGGTTTTGGATTTTGTCAAAAGTCTTTTCTGCATCAATTGTTAGGATCATATGATTCCTGCAATTTGTTTTGTTAATGTGGTGAATTACAGTGATTGTTTTTCTTACTTTGAACCATACTTGCATATCTCTTATGAACCCAGTTGGTCATGAAAAAAAAAATTTTATGTGTTTTTTTTTATTTACTGGCTAGGATTTTTTAAGGATTTTGGCATCTATGTTTTTTTTAATTGATTGATTGATTGCATCTATGTTTATGGCTGGGGAGAGCAAGATAGAGATGGAGGGACCCACCGCCACAGGCAGAAGCGGGAGCCAGAAGCCACGCGGGCACAAGCCAAGACCAGGCACACAGAGGACCCCCACAGTCGCTTCTGACACGCATCCAGGTAATAAGCCCCAAGGCGAAGCCAAAACCAGTTGGGCCCTCAGACCTGCAGCCCTTGGGCCAAGAAGAAAAGCACAATCTATACAGGAGTTCTACAAGACACATCACCTTCCCTTCTGAGACAGTACTAGTAAAATTAAGAGACACTAGGACACTAGACAAAAAAAAAAAAAAAA
>NW_006399869.1:1075732-1079106 GCF_000299155.1 Elephantulus edwardii | reverse complement strand
GGATTCTGGGGCTTCATCTGACATACTTTGGACATGTTGTAAGGAGGGACAGGTCCTTGGAGAGGGACATCATGCTTGGGAGGGTGGAGGGACAACACAGTAGGGGAAGACCCGCTATGAAGTGGATTGATTCAGTGACTGGGGTAATTGGAATGGGTGCGTCGGAGGCACTGTGATTGGCACAGGAAAGAGCAGGGTTTAATACTGTTGTACATAGGGTTACTATGAGTCGCAAGTGATTCGACAGCACATAACAACAACAACATCATCATATGAATGATAGACATTGGCAATGAAGGAATTAGTTCAAGCTGCACTGAAGACACTGACAAAAAATAAGGCCCCAAGAATATATATGACATCGATTGATATGTTTCAACTAACAGCTGAAACCATGAATGTGATCACCAGACTATGCCAGGAAGTTTGGAGGACAGCTACTGGAAGTGATCCATATTTATTCTCATTCCCAAGAAAGGTGATGCAACAGAATGTGGAAATGAATGAACAGCATAATTAATATCACATGCAAACAAAATATTGTTGAAACTTATGCAGAAACAATTGAAACAGTATATTGACAGGGAATTGCCAGAAGTTAAAACTGGGTGTAGAAGAGACTGTGGCACCAGGAATATCAATGTTTATGTCAGACAGATCCTACATGGAAGCAGAGAATATCACAAGAACGTCTATCTCTGTTTATCAGCTATGCAAAGGCTATGTGGATCACAACAAACGATGGTTAACATTGAGAAGAATGTGGATCTTGGAACACTTGTGAAATCTGTACCTAGACCAAGGAGTTGTTTACACAGAAAAAAATGAAATACTACGTGGTTTAAAATCAGGAAGAATGTGCCTCAGAGTTTTACCCTTTCTCCACCTGGGCAACTTGTGTGCTGAGCAAATAATTCTTGAAACTGGACTTTATGAAGAAGAATGTAAAATCAGTATCAGTGGAAGACTCATTAACAATTTATGTTATGCAGATGACACAACCTTGTGTGCTAAAAGTGAATAGAGATAAATAATGTATACTGCCTTGAAACAGATGAGGGAAAGAACTGTTTAAAAGGGATATATGATTAGGTATTATTGTCATGATAGGAGTCCAGAATGAAGGCTGCAGAGTGGAGTGGATTTGAGGGGAGGGATTGTATAACAATGAAATAATTTTTCTTTTAATTTTCAAAGACAAGAGTGAACTGGGGGGAGGGAGGTTGGGCAGGAAGAAAAGTGCAATAATGAAGGAATAGAAATTCAAAGTCTCTGTAAACTTTCATTAAAATTAATAATAAAATAAAAAGAAAGAAAAAAACTATGTAGGGTCTGAAGCACTTTCTGCAGAAGATGAAAGATCCTCAATTTGGATTATATTTCTACATCAATAAAACAAAGGTCCTTACCACTGCATCAATAGACACTGTCTTGACAGGTGGATAAAAGATTTATACTGTCAATTTGGTCAATCTCAGGATTCCTTGGTACCAGTATCCAAGAGATCAGGAGACATACCACATTCAGAAAATCCACTTTCAGGCACCTCTCTAAAATACTGAAGAGTAAGGATATAAGCTTATAAATAAAAGTGTGCGTGATTCAGGTCATAGACTTTTAAATCACTTGCAATGCACCTGAGAGATTGACAATAAATAAGAATGACAGAAGAAAATAATACCTTTGAGTAGTGATGTTGCAGAAGAGTATCGAATAGCCCCTGGACTACCAAAACAACAAATTGACACGTGTTTGAATAAGTGCAGCCAGAATGTGCCTAGGAGCAAGAATGATTAAGTTTTGACTCACATAATTTGATCATGTTCCTACAAGAGACTATGCCTAGAAAAGGAATATCATGGTTATGTAAAAGTGGAGGATCAGCAAAAATACAGAGAGATTCCTAATAGGATGAATTGATATGGTGACTGTAGCAATTGGCTCAAGAGTATCAGAGAGGGTGATGATGGCACAGAATAGGACAGGATTCATATTTGTTGTTCATACTTCAAGGCACCTAACAACAACAGATTATGCTGGAGTTAGCAATTCAGAAAAATCCTCTGGGGGAAAAGTTACATATAGCAAAAGTGAGACTCTGCCCAGGAGTTTTCCTTAGCTCATCCAATACTGCTGCTTATATTTTGATTGATGAACATGACTTACCTCTTCTGGTAGCTGTAACTGCTTTTTATTTTCACCCACAGTGTGGGAGGGAATATTTTGCCAGCTGGGCTGCTATGATTACTGATGTGAAAATGATAGAGATTGTTGGGTATGTCAAGAATGCTATACATCTTCAGCTATAAGACTCCTGTGGAAAAATCATCTCAGTCGATGGCAGTGCATGAGTCTGTCTGGAAAAGTGGCAGAGTTTACTGAGCTTGGTAGTTACACTTGGCCGTAATCCTTGTTGTTGTTGTGGCCTTCTACTTCAACTCTCTAATGCCTAGGTTTTAGGGATGCTGCAGAAAAGTGTCAGAGAGATTGTAAGAGTCATAAATGGCATTTGGTGGAGTCTTATGGTGACACTTATGCTAAACTGGCTGAGTCTTATTACATTTGCTTTACTTATTCAACTTGTTTTTCTTATTAGATTTGTTTTTCTGGCTCCTTACTAGAAGGAAGGCAAGACGATCAATCAGGTGCCTAGTTTTTCTCCTAAACTAATCTTGTGTACTACTAATATTTTCCCATTTTTCTGTGTACTTCTTGGGTTTGTCGCCTATTGAAGGTTGTTTATGTAGGGGTATAAAATACGTGGTTGTTTCTATCTTCAGTAGTTACCACTGGATCTCTGCATCTGCAGAGATTAATGTCATTTAGTGTGTCTCTGTGTCAGTTTTTACGTGAACACATAGGTTGAGAGACAGTTTCTCTGGGAACAGAGAATCTCTGTTCAGAGCATGTACACTGAATACATTTTATAGTCATTCACTTCCTCTTACTGCTAGCTTACAGAGTTATTTTTGCTTACCTTGTTAAATTATAATTAAATTAAATGCAAAGTTTAATTAGTCTACATTTTCAACACTATGAAAGAAAGATATACCTGATATATAGTTAAAAGAAAGGGTGTGTGTGTTATGTATTGCTGAATAACAAATCACTCCCAAAGTTAGTAAGACACAACAATTTCTTACTTCCATGTTTCTAGATGTTTCCTGCCCTGATCACTTATTCAGCGATCTTCAACATGATTGGGGAGCAGAGCGGCAATGTGCGTAAAACATGCATGGTTGAGGGCTGAGCTCCGCTGAGATTCTCTAAGTATACTACCATGTCATCAGCATAGAGGGATAATTTTACCTCCTCGTTGCCTATTTGGATACCTTTTATTCCCTTCTCTTGTCTTATTGCTATTGCTAAGACTT
>NW_006399869.1:1065818-1067222 GCF_000299155.1 Elephantulus edwardii | reverse complement strand
GATATTGTAGCTGATGTTAGATGGATTTTAGCTGAAAGCAGGGAATACCAGAAGAATGTCTATCTGTGTTTCATTGATTATGCAAAGGCATTTGACTGCATGGATCATAACAAACTGTGGCTGACTCTGCGAAGAATGGGAATCCCAGAACATTTAATCGTGCTAATGTAAAACCTATACTTGGACCAAGATGCAGTCGTCAGAACAGAGCAGGGCAACACTGCATGGTTCAAAATTGGGAAGGGTGTACATCAGGGATGTTTCCTATCTCCATACCTTTTCAACCTGTATGCACAGCAGATTATCTGAGAGGCTGGGCTCTATGAGGAGAAGCGTGGCATTAGGATTTGTGGACGATCTATCAAAAATCTGCATTGTACAGACGACACAACCCTGCTCGCTGAAACTGAGGAGGACCTCATGCACTTACTGCAGAGGGTCAAGGACTGCAGCCCTCTATGAGGTGGATTGATTCAGCGACTGGGGTAATCGGGATGGGTGTGTCAGAGGCAATGAGATTGGCACAGGATAGAGCACGGTTTAGGACTGTTGTACATAGGGTTGCTATGAGTCGCAAATGACTTGACGGCACATAACAACAACAACAACAACAACGTTTATGAGACATATTGGTCTGTAGTTTTCTATTTTGGTAATAGGCTTTGCCTGGTCTTGGTATTATAAATATGCTCCTTCATAGAATATCCCCAGAAATGTTTCTTATTTCCTTCTTCTTATATCTATATTTTTATATAACTTAAGTAGAATTAGTGATAAATCTTCTCTGAATGTTGGTAAAATTCAGTTGTGAAGCCATCTGGTCCAGGACTTTTTTGTAGGAAATTTTTATTTTATTTTTTTATGTTCTGGTCAATTTCTTCTTTTGTGGTGGCTCTGTTCAAGTGTTCTATATCTGGCCATGTCAATCTGGGTAGGGCATGACTTTCAAGGAATTTGTCCATTTCCTTTAAGTTTTCAAATTTATCTGAGTATAGCTTTTCATAATATTTCAACATTATAGGTATAATTTCCTCAGGTTCTAGCGTGAGGGTGACGTAGCGCGAAGGGCGAGGCCGCGAGGCCGCCAGACCGGGGAACGCACAGCACTGGCAGCCGGGGGGAACGCACGCCGCCACCCGCCAGACCGGGGGAGCGCATGCCACCACCCCCTAGACCAGGGGAACGCACGCCGCCGCCCACTAGACCGGGGAATGCCATGAGAGGGACCCTGAAGAGACCCGGGAAGAACAACAGCCAGCCACCTACCGCAGAACTCCAGATGAACGAAGACTACTGGACACTGTGGGACCCCCCTGCAACCCACACCTGTCTGACCCTTAACACACAGGATGCTGCTGCATAAACCCCCAGCAGCGCACAAGCCCCATCCCCACCTCTTGGTGA
>NW_006399869.1:1039345-1041270 GCF_000299155.1 Elephantulus edwardii | reverse complement strand
CCAAGCATGATGTCCCTCTCTAAGGACCGGTCTCTCCTCACAACAAGTCCAAAGTATGTTATACGAAGCCTCAGAATATTTGCCTCCAAGGAGCCACCCAGTTTAACACTTTCCAGGAACAACAGTATCATGATAGATAGATAAATTGTCAATTATTTCCTCTTACTTAAATCCACAATTAACACCCTCTGTACCAGTAGTTATTAGATCAGAAAATGTATTGGGCAAGTCCTCTATCAGGGACTTATCCAAATTACTGAGGAGCATTGATGTAAGTTTGAAGACTAAGGTGTGTCTGATTTATTCCGTGTTTTTTTTCCAATTAATTTTAATACATATGATAGCTGGGCATATGATAGCTGGTCATGACAGAAGAATTTGCGCTTTTCAGTTGTGTTGTTAAAGAGTGCTGAATATCCTGTTGATTTGCAAAAGAACAAACAGATACATCTTGGGAAAAGTGCTACCAGAGTTCTCCTTAGAGATAATGATGGAGAAACTTTGCCTCACATACTTTGGACTTATGGCTAGAAGAGGCTATTCTTTGGACAAGGACATCATACCTGGAAAGGTGGAAGGTCAGCGAATGAGAGGAAGACCCTCAACAAGTAGATTGACAGTGATTGAGTGATAGTGGCAATAGGATCACGTTAGGCAGAGATGATGAAGAGGGCGCAGGATAGTACAGGATTCAACTCTTCTGTTCATAGGGTTACTATGAGTTGTACTTGACTCATTGGAACCTAACAACAACAGCAACAATGATCTGGGGATTAAGGATTTGCACTTTTAACCTAAAGGCAAGCAGTTCTATGGGAGAAAGATGGGCAATTTTTCTACGTGATTTATGTTATCTTAAAATCCACTGGAGAGTCAGCTATGAGTCTATTTCAACTCCATTGCACATAGCAACAATTGTTGCTATGTAGCAACATGTCTTGACACATGAGCCCATTTTGACAGTCACCATGTCAATGCACCCAGTTGAAGGTCTTCCTCTCCCTCATCTACTCTCCACGCTTCGCAGCATCATGTCCCTCTCCTAGAAACAGACCCTCTCGGCAACATTGCCAACATAAGTCTCATCATTTTTTCCTCCTAAGAGCACTTTGGCTGCACCTTCTCCAAGACATATCTGTTCGTTCTTTTGGCTGTCCATGGATGGAATGTTCAATGTTATTCTCCAACACCACAGCTAAATGGCATCAATTCTTCTTCTGTGGTCCTTATTCATTGTCCAGCTTTCAGACACATAGCAAGTGATCAGAAAGACTATGACCTAGATCAGACATACCATAGTCCTCAAACTGACATCAATCATTACTCCTCAATAAATTGGAGAGATCCCTAACTGCAGATTTTCCCAGTGTAAGGAGTTATGCTGCCAACCCAAAGGTTGTTGCTGCTGTTGTTATGTGCCATCAAGTCACTTGTGACTCATAGCGACCCTATGTACAACAGCTCTAAACTCTGCTCTGTCCTGCGCCATTCGCACTGTCTTTGACACTCCCATCCCGATTGCTCCTGTTACTGAATCACTCCACCTCCCAGAGGGCCTTCCCCTCCTGTGCCTGCCCTCCACCCGCCCAAGCATAATGTCCCTCTTCAAGGACCTTTCCCTCCTTACAGCATGTCCAAAATATGTCAGACAAAGCCTGAGAATCCTTGCCTCCAAGGTTCAGCCCGGTTTACCCCTCTCCAGGATGAATCTGTTTGTTTTCTTGGCAGTCCATGGCACTCTCAGCACTCTTCTCCAACACAAAAGCTCAAAAGCATCAATTCTCCTTCTGTCCTCCCTGGTCATTGTCCAGCTCTCTAATGCATAACAAGTGATTGCAAAGACCATGGCCTGTACCAAACGCACCTTAGTCTCCAGAGATACATCGTTGCTCTTGAGTACTTTAGAGAGGTCCCTAACAGTAAAC
>NW_006399869.1:1038097-1038639 GCF_000299155.1 Elephantulus edwardii | reverse complement strand
TCCAGGGCAGCATCTGTTAGCTGAAATATGTCAATTGGTATACCCTATATTCCTGGGGCCTTATTTCTTGCTATTTCTTTCAAAGCAGCTTGGTGTGCAGTTCAAAATCACCAGGTTCTTAATGGGGAAAAAATGGACAATCTCTTCCCATGTGATTCCCTGCTTCTGAAAAGTTAGTTATAGGTCTTTCCCAACTTGATAGTACATAACAATACATATAATATGTGTGTATAGTTCTCTTTGAAATGGTGTCCTGACCTAGTATAGTATCAGTCATACTACTGAATGTCCAGTAGTCTCAATTCACACCAAATAGGGCAGATGGCCCTGATCTATGTCACTTCAGGGTCTTATCTATCAGGTGTCAAAAACTCAAACTCCTTGCCACTCATTCAGAACCAACTTATAGTTGACATTCCAATGAATTTATAAGGCTATAAAACACATATAGGTTGTACATAGGGTTTTCAGAGGCCTGCTATTTCAGAAGTGGATGGCCAATCCTTCTTCCTAGTCTGTCTTAATGTGAATGTTCAGATTTA
>NW_006399869.1:1036452-1037997 GCF_000299155.1 Elephantulus edwardii | reverse complement strand
GTGACTGGGGTAATCGGGATGGGTGTGTCAGAGGCGGTGTGGTTGGCGCAGGATAGAGCAGGGTTTAGAGCTGTTGTGCATAGGGTCGCTATGAGTCGGAAACGACTAGATGGCCCATAAAAACAACAATTTTTTCAGCACTTTTTCAGTGGCTTTACTTGCTTCTTCCTGTTCTGAGATTCCAAAGATGTACATGTTATTGCTCTTGATGGTGTCCCACATTATTCTTAGGTTTTCTTCTTTTTCCTTCCTTTTTGATTTTGCTTTTGGCTCTAGCAGATTAGTGGTGACAATTCTATCTTCTGTTTCACTTGTTCTCTGTTCCATCTCTTTGACTCTGTTAATGTGTTCCTCCATCATGTTAACAGCCTCTGAAAACTTGACCCTCTTGAAAGCCAACATTGTTTTCAATGGAGAGAGATTAAAGCCATTCCCTTTAAGAATAGGTACTAGGCAAGGGAGCCCATTATCACCTCTCTTATTCAATATTGTATTGAAAGTCTTAGTGATGTAATAAGACAAGAGAAGGAAGTAAGAGATAACCGTATTGGCAAAGAGAAGATAAAATTATCTCTCTATACAGATGTTATGATAGTATACTTAGAAAACCCTAAAAAGTCAGCAACAAAACTACTGGACATAGTTGACCAATCCAGCAAAGAGGCAGGATACAAGATCCACACACAAAAATTAGTTGGCTTTCTCTACATTGAAAAAGAGAACACAGAGCTGGAGCTAAGAAAAACCAAACCCTTCACAATAGCTAATCACAAGATTAAATACTTGGGAGTAAATCTAACCAGAAGTACAAAGGATCTATTCAAAGAGAATTACAAAACACAACTACAAGAAACAAAAATAGACATGGAGAAATGGAAGAAAATTCCTTGCTCATGGATAGGAAGACTCAATATTATAAAAATGACAATACTATCAAAAGCACTTTACAAGTTCAGTGCAATTCCAATACAAATACCAATCCCATTCTTCAACGAGATGGAAAAGGCAATCTCCATTTTCATTTAAAATGGAAAGAGGCCCCAATTAAGCAAAGTACTTCCTAAAAAAGGAAAACAAGATAGAAGGCATTTCACTTCCTTGTTTCAAATCCTACTACACTGCCTTGGTGGTCAAGACAGCATGGTGCTGGTACATTGACAGACACATAGATCAATGGAATAGAATTGACAACCCAGAAGTCAGTCAATCTTCCTATTGTCAACAGATTTTTTACAAGATTAAATCAGTTAAATAGGGAAATGACAACCTTTTCAACATATGGTGCTGACAAAATTGGAAAACTATCTGTACAAAACTCAAGCAAGACCCACATCTCACTCCATACACAAAAACCAACTCAAGGTGGATCGTGGACCTAGGACTAAAACCAAGGAATATAAACTCCATAAAAGAAAAGCTTGGAAGAACTCTAGGAGTCCTAATCCACAACACAAACAGTCTTCCAAGCATTCTGAAACATTTACAACCAGGAGAACATAAAATAGATGAATGAGACTGTCTAAGAATCAAATCTCTATGCACACA
>NW_006399869.1:1032023-1036352 GCF_000299155.1 Elephantulus edwardii | reverse complement strand
GGACATCATGCTTGGGAGGGTGGAGGGACAGCGCAGGAGGGGAAGGCCCTCTATGAGGTGGATTGATTCAGTGGCTGGGATAATCGGGATGGGAGTGTCAGAGGCAGTGCAATTGACACAGGATAGAGCAGAGTTTAGGGCTGTTGTACATAGGCTCGCTATGAGTTGTAAACGACTTGACGGCACATTAACAACAACATAAAACACATGGGAGGATTTTACTCATCTTTTCACTTGGAACTACTGATGCATTAAGTGAACTAACTCAGTCCCACAAGGACAAATATTGTATAAAGCCATTACTGTAAAATGTGTATAAGCATTCAGGATGGGTTGGGAGAGGCTGGAAACAGAGGGATGTGAATGTGCAGGGAGAGAGAGGGATTAATCACTGGTTTGTGCAGTTTGATGGGTGGGGGGTGAGGGAAATCGAAAGAATTTGTATTCAAGTTTTGTAAATAAACTAGAAGAAGAAAAAAAACAACAAAACAGGCAGAGAGGCTTAGCATGTAGTTTAGTAGCCAGACTCCTTATGGACTATATCATCAGCTGGAAGCCAAAATGATATAAGATAGGTAGCCTCTTTGAAGCAATCTGTCACAAATTACTGCTGTTGTTGTTGTTGCTATGTGTCATGGAGTTGTCTGCCACTCAAAGCAACCCTATGTACAATAGCTCTGAACCCTGCCCTCTCCTGAGCCAATCTCACTGACTCTGACACACCTAATCCCATTGTATCAGTTATCACATCAATCCATTTCATCCAGGGTCTTTCCCTCCTGCTTTGTCCCTCCAACTTCCAAGCATGATATCCTTCTCCAAGGACTGGTCCCTCCTGGACACATACCCAAAGCATGTGAGATGGAGCTTCAAAATCCTTGCCTCCAAGAAGAAACTTGGTTTCACCCTCTCTAAGACCGACCTATTTGTTCTCCTGATGGTCCATGATATGTAAAAGACTTTTTTCCAGAACCCCAACTCAAAGGCATCAATTCTTCTTCTGTCATTCTTAGTCATTGTCCAGCTCTCTTATGCACAGCAAGTAATTGTGAAGACCATGGCCTGGATCAGGTGCTTCTTAGTCTCTAGACTGACATCATTGCTTCTCACCACTCTTTAGGGTCCCCTGACTGTTGATTTCCCCCAATGCAATTCGTCTTTTTATTTCCTTACTGCTGGTACCAAAAGTGTTGACTATGGAGCCGAGCAAGCTGAAATTGTTAACAATCTCAATCTCTTCCCCATCCATTATGATGTTGTCAATTGGCCCAGAGGTAAGAATCATTGTTTTCTTCATGTAGAGCTTTAATCCATGAAGAAGAGTATAATCCTTAACTTTCTGCAGCAAATGTTTCAGTTCCTCCTCAGTTACAGCAAGCAACTTTAGCCACTCTAAAACTTTCTTAGGATTCACTTAGTACTCTTTACTGGGCCAACTGGTTTTCTTATAGAGACAGTTTTACTTATTCAAGTTTTCCCCATACTATTGTACGATTGTGAATGCTAAATACTGATCTGTGTCTATATGACATGTTTAGCCAATTAGTAACATATATATGAAAAATGGCTGTTGATTCCAGGTCCATATAAGGACTGATTTTAAAGAAAAGGCTTAATTTCTACAATAAATCTCGTTTTTTAAATAAACTTCAAGGACTGAAACTGTTGTATATTTCTTCAAAGCAGCCCTGCCACAACTCCTGCTGAGCTGATTGTTCCAAATTAGAGGGCTGCTGCTTCCCTGTGGGCATCCTGTTGGAACATATAGATTTTCCATCGAGCTGCTATGGCTTCACTTCAGGTACACAGTAGCCAATTTGCACAGATTGGAACAATATATGAAATCCTGTTGTATAGTCAGCACTGGAATTGTCTTACAGGATGAACATTTTATCAGGGGAAGAATTCATAAGTCTAGTTTCACAAAATGAAATAATAGTATGACCTGCCAGAAAGAGTCCAAGTGGAGGAAGCCAGGTTGCCTTTGCTATCTGATATGGCCCATCTAATTCTCATGTTTCTTATCTGTAAAATTTAAGGTGGGCAACAAACTTAGAGAACTGCATAGAGAGGAAACATTTGAATACCTGATATGCAATAATACATATTTATTTTTATTGTTTTTAATGAACAATCCCAAGCATAGAAAAAAGAAAAAAAAACAGAAAATCAAGCATCATTTTTAAATTTTACAATAATATTCCAAATTGAGTCCAGTTAAAATACTTAGTGATTCAAATACTGCATTCTTTTATGTAAGTAATAGAAAAAAACAAATTATAAACATCAAAAAGAATTTTAAGAAGTTCTGAATTATGACTTTTAACCTGGATTATTTTTAGACTTTACAGGAAATATTAATATTCAACTATTTTGCCTGAAGTGCGCATTTAACTTGCCTTTGAATAGTCCAATACTATGTAGAATGTACTTTAATCATATTTATTTGGAAGTATCCTTTGTTGTATGATTTTTTTTTTACTAAAGATTTTTAAAAGAGCCTGACAAACTTACCACTAAGGAAAACTCAGGCAGCATTGGAACAGAAAATAAAACATGAATGTCTATACTGAATGTGAGGAGCAACAGTAGTGCAGCAATTAAAGCACCCAGTTGTTAACCAAAAGGTCAGTAATTTAAATTCACCAGCTGTTTCATGGGAGAAAGATACTGCATTTCATTCCTGTACAGATTTCCAGCTTGTAAATTCTGTGGAGTACTTCCACTCTGCCATGTGAGTTGCACTAACACAGGGTCAAATCGTAAGTATTGGGTTTTGGTTTAGTTCCTACTGAATATTTGGATATGCCTTTTGTGACTCTAAGGCAAATATTTCAGTGATTATAACTATTGATGATTGTAGTTTCTATCAGCATGTTGGTATAGCTGACACAAAAAACATATTCATAAAAAGTGTGGATTTGGTTAATAAGCCAGTATTTTCAAACACTTTACCATAAAATTGAGTATTTGACATACATTGTTTTTCTTTGATTCTACCCTGAAGCAGTATCCATACCTTATATTTGAACTATTAGAAACGGTGTTGTATACTTTTTTGTTTTGACAGGCAGATCCATAGGTTGTTGCATTTTGTTTAAAGATCTACTTACGTGCACCATCAGTCTATGTAGATTGCATAAGACAGTCCATTAAGCCCTAAATCAGTAGAAGTGGTATGTAACTCAGATTTGGACAACTGAATTTCATTTCTCTAAATATAATGAATACAACAACATGCCATTGAGTTGTGCCACTGGAGGAGAGTATTAAAACTACCATGAACCTTCTGGTAGATCTATTTTTCTTGAAAGTGGTGTACTGGAGTCTCCAAGTATAATAATAGTGCTGTCAGTTTTCTTTTTCAGATTTGTTAATGTTTGTTTTGTATTTTTTATAGGTCTTTCCTTTGGTACATAGATATATATTACTGTTATGTCCTTATGTCGTGACCTTTCTTGTCCTTTGTGGTGGTTTTTACATTGAAATTTATTTTATCTGAGACTTTTGGTTGACATTTGATTCTTATATTTCCCCCACCCTCTTATTTTTAGTCCTTCTTTATCTTCATTTTTCATGTGTGTCTCTTGTAAACAACATATTGGTGGATTTTGGTTTTTTATCCAATCTGCGACTCTTTTTTCTCTTGAGTGGTGCATTTAACCCATTCACATTCAGTGTGAATATTAAGAGATAAGTTTTTATTGCTATCATTTTGTTGAGTTCTTTTTGGTGTTCTTGCTAGTTACCCTGGCCCATTCTGCTTTCCGTGGAACTTCTGTAAGAAAGACGTCTCTCAGTGTCTCCTGAAATGCTGGTCTTGTTTTTACAAACTCCCGTAGGTTTTGTTTTCCTGTGAATATCTTAATCTCTCCTTTATATTTGATGGACAATTTTGCTGCTAACAGTATTCTTCGTTGACAGTTGTTTTTTTGTGTGTTCGATGTATGTCATTCCACTGTCTTCTTGCTTGTATGGTTTCTGCTGACAAATCCCACTTAATCTTATCTGCTCTACCTTATAGGTTACTTTTTGTTTCTCCCACACTGCTTTCAGAATTCTCTCCTTATCTTTGGTTCTGGCAAATTTGATTATGATGTGTTTTGGTGTTTTTCTTTTGGGGTTTATTGTATATGGTGTTCACCCAATTTCTTTAATATATATTCTCTTATCCTTCATTATGCCTTGGAAGTTTTTCTTCTTGTAAATAAGGGATTTATCTTTCACTGCTCCACAAATTGCTGTCTGTCAGATACTCCTCTAAATCTGAACATTCAGATTAAGACAGACTAGGAAGAAGGATTGGCCACCCACTTCTGAAATAGCAGG
>NW_006399869.1:1017932-1026768 GCF_000299155.1 Elephantulus edwardii | reverse complement strand
TAAATAATTTTTTTTTTTTAAAAAGAAAAGAAAATGCCATGAACTGCAAAGAGAACTAACAAGTGTGTGCTGGAAAAGGTGAAACCAACCTGCTCCTTGGAGGCAAGGATTTTGAAGTTGTGCCTCTCCTACCCTGAACATGTAGCCAGGAGGGACCCATCCTTGGGAGATGGATATCATGATTGGAAGTGTGGAGGAATAGTGAAGGAGAGGAAATTCTCACATGGGATGGACTGACACAATAACTCAGCTAATAGGGCAGGTGTGTTGGAGACACACTTGGCTCAAGATAGAGAGGGTTTCATAGCTGTTGTACATAGAATCATCATGAGTCATATGACTTGATGGCACATAACAACAACAAATACAATGAATTGCTTAAGAATGTCCACATAATTAAATAAGATTCAATGTGAAGGAAAACCCCAAACTAGTATATATGTATATTTACTCAAAGAAAAGTAAGTTTTCTAAAAGAGCATTGTCTTTTACCCTATTATTAACCAGTTTGTGTTATTTACTAATTTAAAATTGCCTATTGAAATCTAACCCGTGGTACCGCTGGCAGTCTGTAGGGAGTTGCTCTGCTACCCAAAGGTGATATCTGTTTGAATCCACCAACAGCATCAAGAAAGATGGGAAATCTCACTAGAAATTTGTAGCATTGGAAACCTACTGGAGGGTCAGTTACAAGTTGTTTCTGGCTCATTAAGAATGAAAATAAATAAATAGCAGCATCATAGGAAAAGGTCTAGTGAAATGATTGTTGTTGTGTAGTGCTGACCCATTGCTAACCCTCTGGGGGATTTTCAGAGTCAATTAATCACATAGGATGAGATTGTTTATCTTTCTCCTACTATAATTAGGAAAATTTAATGTCACAGTTCTTCTCTAGGGCACATGGGATTATCGAGTATAAATCAACACCACAACAATAAATATGAAATATTTTTGTCCTTGAAATGCATAGACTTAATACAGATGGAAGCCCAATTGCTAACACTTGGAGAAATAAAAGTTCTGACAATATCAGTAAGAGTCCTGTGGCAAAGTGATTATGCTGCTAATCAAAAGATTGGCCCTCCAAATCCATGCACTCACCAACTGATCTACAGAAAGATATAGCCATCTATTTACATAGATTATTTGTAGTCTTTGAAAATACTGTTTTACATTGTTGGTATGAGTTGTGATTAAGTTGATGGCAGTGGATCTGGTTTTGCTGACATCACTAGAGTGAGTCATCTCATACTAAGTATCCTTAGATAATTGTCTAAGTCAATATTACTACTTTTCTTTCTGCTTGTAGGCTAGTGCTAAAAAGCTGCATTGCAATCCTAAAGGCACGTGGTTTGAATACACCAGCTGATCCACAGGATAAAGATAAGCAATTTTCTCCCACACTATTACCTGCCTCTGAAAACCTACTGGAGGGTCAGCTTTGAGTTGGTCCCAACTCAATGGTTCACAACAACAAGCTAACTTAAGTTATACCTCCTTCACCTTGTAACTAAAATAACCGCAATCAATAAACTGATAATACTTAGTTCCATTTGGAGAAACACTTAAGAAATGTTAAAAAAGCTCTAAACAAATTCAACATTTCTATAAATTCTTATTTAGAACACTACCATCTATTTATAACAAATATATTCCAATTTAGCACATGATTCTTTTAGAATTTATTTCAAAGATATAAATTGAAACACTGAACCCACTGCTTTTAAACCCATTCAATCTCACAGAGTATTCACGTTTTTAAAACTGACACATCTTTTATATGGCACCACTAGTGGAGTTCAAGTGATGAAGTTTTTAGTTACCAGCCAAACACTTTACTCCTGACATCATCAGAACTAAAAAAACAAAAGAAGTACATTTAAAAACTATGCTGTACTATTATTAATTGACTTTCTGCCTGAATGATTTGATATTTTTCTAGATTTTATTTCTAAAGCCTGATTTTAAATCTTACCAAAACCATCTCTAAACTTTAGTTTCCACATATATAAAATAAATCTTACAAAAATAGAGCCCCTTTCACAAGCTTGAGTTTAAATTAGATAATGATGGCATATGATATATCAAATAAGTACTCAGTAAATATAAGCAATTACATATTATTCATATAAAGAAAGAATT
Organism: Elephantulus edwardii; assembly: GCF_000299155.1. Classification (NCBI taxonomy): domain Eukaryota; kingdom Metazoa; phylum Chordata; class Mammalia; order Macroscelidea; family Macroscelididae; genus Elephantulus; species Elephantulus edwardii. Next base: position 1,024,626 of record NW_006399869.1, on the reverse strand, counting down.
CAATGGAGCTAAACTAGTAGGAGAATTTTAGTTACACTTTTAGTAGTATATAATTATATATAATTTTAATCAATATTCAATATTTAAATAATAATCAATATTTATAATATCATTTAAGTATTAAACACTTTAAAGATTACAATTAGTAGGTTCTCTACAGACTGAATTATTCTCTCTGCTTATGGTTCAAATCTTTTAACTAAAAGTATATAAGGAGTATTAAGTTGTTTCTATGCTGTTATGATATACATTTTTATAGATTAAATATCCACTATCTGTTACTAGCAAGATTAACTTCATTCTTATATTGAGAGTGAACATAAAACAACAACAAGAGCATTAACCAATTAAGTTGGAACTAGTATTTTGGGATAGGCAACGGAAAGAAGGTTTGACAAGTAAATCTTCATAACAATTTTCCAAAATGTCCCACAATCATGAATTCCAGTGCCTATGACAAAGAAACCAATATTATAGGCAATCTCTTTCCATGCATTTTGCAGCCTTTAAAAGCCCACTAGTGGATCAGCTATGATTTAGTTCCTACTCAACAGTGTATAAAAACAACATCTCATATGAAATTGGCTTAGAATATGAATAAAATTTTTGAAAACAAATCTACGTGCGAAAATTAAGATCTGTCATTTCAATATGAATGACTTGCTACAAAATTTCGATTTGGTTTTGTTATATGCCATCGAGTCACCTGTGACTCATAGCAACCCTATACAACAGCTTTGCAGTCTGCCCTATTCTGAGACAGTGTCATTGTTTCCAACACACCTACCAGCATTACCGAAGTTACTGTGTTAATCCATCTTATCCAGGGTCCTCCTCTCCTCTTCTGTCTCTCCACCCTTCCAAGCATGATGTTATTAAAAAAAAAAAAAAAAGAAAGAAAGAAAGCATAGTTTGTGGGAGCTCTGGGAGTCTAGTGGAAAGAAGTACCAAATGTGCGCAGTTCGAGGCCACCAGCTGCTCCACTGGAGAAGAATAGACTATCTCCTCTTGTGCGAATAACTGTCTCTGAAAACCAGCTGGAAAGTCAGCTATGAATTGGTTCCTATTTGACTGTACACACTAACAACAACTTAGTACAAAAACATCCTCAACTCTCTTCAGGTTCTTTCCCGTATTAAGACAATTTGTACCATAGAGAACCTCTGAACTCAAGTAATAAAAAATAAACACACACTAAAAAAGAAGACATATCTGACAAGGCACAAATGGAAACTTGATATTCTGGTAAGCAATTCAAAGTAAGAATTAAAGAAAATATGATAAAAAAATTTAAGAAAACTAAACTGTGTTGTAAAATACACAGTTATTTCACCAGAATAAAAGAAAGTAACTTTTTTAGGTTTGCTTCCATTCCTGCTACATCTGTAATTTAGTTTCTCAATGCTTCAAATTCCTTTCAGGAAAAAACTGAAAATCTGGCTTATAGATATCCAGCTTTATGAAGAAATTTTATCAGTCAGGTGAAAATCTTTTCCCTACTGTCTTTCTTTAAAAAAAAAAAAAATCGAATTCACTTTAGTCCTCAGGAAAATGAACCTAAGAGGATTTCTCCCCCTTTCATCCTCAGTTAGAATCTCATGCCTAGTGCTCCTAATAATCTTGCAATAAAATTTCCTAACGAAGATGAAATAACTCTAACTCTACTTTCCTTGATACAGTTCCTCATTATCCACGGTAATTCAAAAGGTACTGCATACATATTTCTAAGTATACATAATGAGACTTAAATACTGGGAGCAGCTAGTCACAGAAGCAACAATATAAAAATGTCTCATCTGGTTACTCTAAACATAGTTTCTGATACTTTAAGTTCCTGCATTTAACAGAGCATCTAACATCGCCAAGTAACCATTCTGCTGTGGAGCAGAAATTATTTAAGACTCAAATAAAACCATATGTGTAAAAGCAACATATTCATTCTTCCAATGTCAAAATTTTGTGGACAGATTATCACTGAAAGGGGAGAAAAATCCTTCATATTTTTTAAGTTATTTTTAGTCCATAGCAAGTTGTGCTGCCAATTCAAATCCTATGCCTCTCTGCTGATTAGAATCTAATAGTAGTTTTGTGGGAGAAAACATGAGCATTCTTCTCCAGTATTACTTTCAGCCTTGTAAACCCAATGGACAGTCAGCTACAAGTTGTTTCAACTCACAGTCAATTAGAAATCTAGTCTACTATTACAACTATTGAAATAATCAAAAGTATTAAGCATCATCATCATGTTTTCATATTTATTTGTAATGACACACACAAAACCCACATATATGTAAAGTAACTATAAAAGCATTTTCTATTAATATTGCATAGTTTTCTTTTTGGAATCTTAAGTATATTTTTTTTTCCTTCTAAGATTTTCATTAGTTTGTAATGTTGGTTTCATTGGTTACAATAGTTATATATATTGTGTATCATGACACAGAATCTTTTCAGGAAGTGGCATATAATTGTTGTTGTTGTTGCTAGGTGCTGTTGAGTCACTTGTGACTCATAGCGAACCTATGTACAACAGCGCTAAACTCTGCTCTGTCCTGTGCCAATCGTACTGTCTCCAACACACCCATCCCAATTACTCCAGTCACTGAATCAATCCACCTCATAGAGGGCCTTCCCCTCCTGTTCTGTCCTTCCACCCTCCCAAGAAAGATGTCCCTCTCCAAGGACCGGTCCCTCCTTACAACATGTCCAAAGTATGTCAAACGAAGCCTGAGAATCCTTGCCTCCAAGGAGCAGCCCCGTTTAACCCTCTCTAGGATGAATCTGTTTTCTTGGCAGTCCATGGTATATTTAATACACTTCTCCAGCACCACAGCTCAAAGGCATCAATTCTCCTTCTATCCTCCTTAGTCACTGTCCAACTCTCTGATGTATAACAAGTGATAGCAAAGACCATGGAATGTATCATACACACCTTAGTCTCCAGAGAGACACCATTGCTCTTCAGTACTTTGGAGAGTTCCAGAACAGCAGACTTTCCCATCGCAATGCATCTTTTAATTTTCTGGCTACTGGTTCCAAGAGTGTTGACTGTGGAACCAAGCAAAACAAAGCTGTCAACAATCTCAATCTCTTCACCATCCATCCTGATGCTGCCAATTGGTCCACTGGTGAGAGTCTTTGTCTTCTTGACATTGAGCCTTAATCCATATTGGAGGCTGCAGTCCTTGACCCTCTGCAGCAAGCGCTTCAGGTGCTCCTCAGTTTCAGCAAGCAGGGTTGTGTCATCTGCATAAAGCAGACTGTTAATAATTCTTACATCAATCCTGATACCACACTTCTCCTCATGGAGCCCAGCCTTCCGGATAATCTGTTCTGCATATAGGTTGAAAAGGTATGAAGACAGGACACATCCCTGGCGTACGCCCTTCCAATTTTGAACCCTGCAGTGTTTCCTTGCTCTGTTCTGAAGACTGCCTCTTGTTTCAAGTATAGGTTTAGCATTAGCACCACGATCAAGTGTTCTGGGATTCCCAGAAGTTCAAGCTGCTCTGAAGTAATTGGTAAAATAAAAGGCACAGAAATAGATGGAATATCAATTGGAATATTTTAACAAACAGATGCAGGCTGGACATGTTCAACAGGTTGTGGCAAGAAATCGGGAGGACAGCTACCTGGCCAATTGACTGGAAGAGATCCATATTCATTTTAATTCCACAAAACAGAGATCCAGTGGATATTGAAATTATCAAACTATATCACTAATATCATATGGAAATAAATACTCCTGAATATTATCCAAAAATTACTCTAACAGTGCAATGACAGAGAACGGTCAGAAATATAAGTGGGATTTAGAAGAGGCTGTTGCAGTGCTAGGGATATCATTGCTGATTTCAGATGGATCATGGCTGAAAGTAGAGGGTATCAGAAGGATGTCTATTTGTGTTTTATTGACTTTGAAAAGGTATTTGACTGTGTGGATCACAACAAATTGTGACTAACATTAAGGAGAATAAGAATCCCAGAACTCCTAATTGTGCTTATGCAGAACCTATACATTGGCCAAGAGCTGTTTTTGAAACAGAGCAAGGGAACATTTCATGATTCAAAATAAAAAAAGGAGTGCAATAGGGATGTATCTTTTTTTCCCCATATCTTTTCAGTCTACTTGGGGAACAGATCATTTGGGAGACTGGACCTTATGAAGGAAAACGTTCATCAGGATTGAAGGATGATTCATCAACAACCTATGTTATGCAGATTATACAATGTTGTCACCAAAACTGAGGAGAACTTGGAGTGTTTGCTACAGAAAGTCAAAGACTGCAAAGACATCAGTCTAGAAATTATGGTGTGCCTGATCCAGGCCATGATCTTCTCAATTGCTTGCTATGCATATGAGAGCTAAAGAATGAAAAAATATGATAAAAGAAGTATTGATTTCTTTGAGTTGTGCTGCTAGATAGAAGTAGTAAACATACTATGGACTGCCAAGAGAACAAATACGTTTGTCATGGAGAGGGTACAATCAGTTTGCCCCTTGGATGCAAGTATTTTGAAGTTCCATCTTCCGTCGGGTGTATTGCAAGGAGGAGCCTGTCTTTGGAAAAGAATATCAATCTTAGAAAGGTAGAGGGTAGCTCAGAAAGGGAAGACATTGAATGAGATGGATTGACACAGTGACTTTGGCAGTGGGGTCACAAAAAGTGAGATTGGCTCAGTTGTTGTTGTTGTTGTTGTTAGGTGCCGTCGAGTTGTAGATGACTCATAGAGATCCTATGAACGAAAGGCCTGAGCACCATTAGTACATAGAGAGTTATTGTTTTTTAGGATCACTGTAAGTCGTATTCAACTTGGTAACACATAACAATAGCATGATTCATTTACATTGTTTTACACAAAGATTAATTTACAACGTGTTTCATACAATCATTAACATGTTGTATTTTATATAATTATTGAATATCTTTGCCTTTTATTACCCCATCTTTTCAAGGTCTCATTTTATCTCTCCTACTTCTTCATGGCCCTCACCTTCTCACTAACCCCTGCTATCCTAGTGATATTCACCCTTCTCATTTTCCTCCTCTGATTTCTTTTTTCCCTTCCTGTTTTCAACATGAATATTCATTTTTCCCAGATAACCTTCTATTTTTACAATAATGATCTTATATAGTATTTGTCCTTAAGAGACCAAGTTATTTCATGCAGTATAATACTCTTTATATCCTCCCATGTTCTACAGTATTTTATGAAATCATTGTTCCTTAGTGCTGCATAACATTCCATTGTGTATCTGCTTATGGGTATTCAGACTGTTTCCATTTTCTTGCTATTATGAATAACATTGCTATCAACTCTGGTCTACAAATCTTTATTTGTGTCTGAGTTCTAATTTCCATGGGATGTATTTCTAGCAGTGGAATATCCTGGTCTGTGGAATTTCAATTTTCAGCATTTTGAGGAAATGCCAAACTGCTTTTCAAAGTGATTGTATAAGATCAAACATGCAACCAAGATACTTTGATAATAATGGGTGACTAGAAGTTGGAAAGCATGGACTTGGCAACAGAAATGAGGCTGGAGATGAAATAACAGAATTCATTGCAAATACCTTTTGTTTTTAATAGCAAGTTTCTATTAACAATAAAGGCTTCCCTTAATTTACATAACTTACATTTTTAATATTAAATAGGATAAGATGTTCAATAAGCCCTTGTGTTTTTATTAATTTACAGTCTAGTCCAGTTTTGGCCTCTGAATGCAAATGCTTGCTGTATATTTTAATAGGCCAAAGTAAAATTATTAGCTATTTTTAAAAGATAACTATGTTTGAAACTTTTTTTCTCATTAGGACATTACATCTTTTCCAGAACAATTTACAGAAATTACACAAAACAACTGTTATCAAATAACAGTATTCAGCAATGTTTTGTTTAGCTGAAATGTTAGTTTCAGTTGTAAAAACCATCTCTAGGTACAAAAAATAATCAGAAACCTTATTGGCTTTAACTTGCTTTTACAAATGTCCTAAGAAATCTTAAGCTAAATATTACTCTCAATACAAAACCTCAATAATTTTTTAATAACTTGGCATCTGATCTCTGTAATTTGTGTACACGCATTAAGTCGTCTCTAACTAGGAAATCAGACTAGTTAACACATTAACTGTTAATAAAAATAAAGGCAACAACTAACCTTGTAACAGAAACAAAGCAACAATTTCAAGTATTGGCGGCATTAGTGCTGACACACTAACACAATGCTCTGCTACAAAGGAGGAGACAAAGACTGGATTGTTTTTTGATTGCAGCTGTCCTGTGGCCACTCCAATAAGGCTTTCCCCTAAAGGAAAGCTGCAGCACAATTCAATCAGGTTCAATCAGTGCATAACGGGAGCCAATCCTGGTGGGTGTCTTCCCCACCAACCCCTACACCCTGCACTGGTGCTATATTATTAAAAACATTTAAGTACCTGAATTTATGTTTCATCAAGAGAGTGTTTGAGTAATTTCCAATGATGTACAGCTCTTTGTGTAAAGAAAGTTCTGTGGTGGCAATTATGTAAAAAAAGTTATTTAAACAATGTGACACATCAGGTATTACCAATCACAGAGCCTTGATCTGGACACCTGGTAGTGTCTTAAGTTAGGCACACTGTGAAATGCTAATAGATGTGCCCAGCTGATCTGTGAAGTTTACAGAGCTGCAGAATTCAGGGAATGACTACTTT
>NW_006399869.1:1015893-1017642 GCF_000299155.1 Elephantulus edwardii | reverse complement strand
CCACAGTGCTTGTCGAAGCCAGTTCTGATTAATCTCCTTTGTTAGTGTGTCCTTTGCCATTCCCTATCTCTCCTCCCTGAGACACAGTATTCTTAAAGACAACAGAACCCTATCTTGTTGGAATTATAGATTATTTTGGTGAAAAGTTTCTCTCGAGGAATCTCACCAAAATACCAAATCGAAACACTGGTTTTAACAGAATAATTGAGGCAAATCAATACTGCTTTGAAAAGTCCCAATTTTTCCCTTTAAGTGAGTTTCTCGATGAGTGCCGGCAGCCTGTGGACCCGAGTGGCCTGGCTTTATTATGGTGTTGGTCAAAGTCCAGCAGAATTCCCACAACCCGAGACTCAATATGGCACTATCAATTTCAGTGCACTTTTTCAATAATCGTTACATTTCCACAAAAACACTGGATACCTCAGAATTAGACTGTCATCAAACAACACTATATTTTTTTTTTTCATTTTAGATTCTTTAATGCATTCGGAAAAAAATTGCTTCTTTCAAATATATAACATTATAGAACTTGCTGGTATCATTCACCAAATCCCTGGTGTAAACCAGATTAAACACGGAGTTGAATCCTAGGAACCTGAGTTCCACATCAATAACTATATTTTTCAATGATCTTAGTTTGAAGCCCTGCCCCTCTTTGTTTTTTATCAGTCACATAGACGCTCTCCAGCTTACTTTTAAAAAAAAACCAAAAACCAAAAAGTCCACCTAAATGAGTTGTAGTTCGTAAATAACCAATAAATACACCGCTGGCTTGGAGACTTGGGGCCTGCCACTGTGCCTCGTGCCACTGTCATTTTTCTCCAAACGCTGCCTCTGCCATTGGCGTCCTTATGCTTCCTCTAGCGGAGGCCGTCAATTCTACAATCTCAGCGTTTAATTTGTTTATTACCCATTCTATGGCTTCTCGACCTTTACTAGCGTTGGAAGAGATGCTACTCGCCATCAGACTTTCCAGGTAGCTGCTGAGGCTGACGCCCTTGACGGTGACGATGGCTTCCTGAGTGAGAAGCGTTTTGTCCGGGTGCTGAGGATGAGGCTTGTAGATGAGCCTCTCGTCCACAGAGACCACATTTGTAAAGGAAATATTAGTGGATTTCAGTTCCATCTTTTTCTCTACTGGGTCAACTACAGAATGCTCCCGCACGTATGTCTTTGTTCGAGATGCACCGGTAAGAGATCGCACCAGAGAGGGCAGGCCCCAGTCCGTGCTCAGAAGCCGCAGGCTGTGCAGCTTACCCGAGGGGTCCACACGCCTGTGCAGGACATCGACGCCCACCACACTGGGGTTCATCGGGTTGGGGTACTTCTGCATCGCAGCCGCTGTGACTGTTTCCCAGGGGTGGTTGAAGACATGCTCGGAGGTCCAGATCTTCATGGTGCCGGTGACCCGCGCAACGACCCGGTGACCCACGCGACGACCCGGTGACGGCGGCACTAGGGCCCAAAGAGGCCAGAAGCAACTCTAGCCGCGGCCCCGCCCCCAACCGCCAGCCAGCACGCAGAGTGAGACCGTAGTTGAAGTCGTGACTCACCACTCCAGGCGTCCTATTCCTCTGGGTCATGTCGCAGCCTAGCACTCTGGGCAATGAGGCCCCGCCCCTTAGTGCCGGCGCAGCGCTCTTGCGCAGTTCCAGGGCGGTGCCAGGGCCGCAAATACCTTTCGTAAGAAATATGAACAATTGGAATATTCTCCTTTATCTTGTTGTGGTGCTCGAGTATTTTATAAAT
>NW_006399869.1:1001359-1014453 GCF_000299155.1 Elephantulus edwardii | reverse complement strand
GAATCACTGGAGAAGCTCAACATCAGCTGTGAAAAAAACTAGGCCAGGTGATGATTATAGAACAGTCCATCAACTACTCATACGCAAGTTCAAACTGAAGTTAAAGAAAATAATATCAAATCCACAAGAACCAAAATTTGACCTCAAGTCTATCCCACCAGAATCTAAAAACCATCTCAGAAACAGGCTTGAGTCCTTGAATGTCAATGAAGGAAGACCAGATGAACTGTGGGAGGATATCAAGAAATCATCTGTGAAGAATGCAAACAGTCCTTACAAAGATGAAGGAGGAAGAAAAGAACAAGACAGATATCAGAAAATACTCTTAATATTGTACTAGAGAGCTGAGAACTTGAAGCCAAAGCAAGGGGAAGAGATCAAGAAGTTAAGGAGCTGGACAGATTTCAAAAGGCAGCTCGGACTGATAAAGCAAAGTATTGTAATGAAATGTGCAAAGAGCTGGAGCCAGAAAATCAAAAAGGAAGAACTTGTTCAGCATTTCTTAAGCTGAAGAAACTGAAGAACAAGTTTAAGCCTTGAGTTGCATTACTTAAGGATGCTAAAGGCAGAATGCTGAATGACTCAGGAAGAATCAAAAGAAGACACAGAAGGGGTGCACAGAGTCATTATACCAAAAAGAATTGAATGACACAAAATAATGTCATGAAACAGCACATGAGCAAGAGGCAATGATGACGAACGAGGGCATTCAAGCTGCTCTGAAAGAATTGGCAAAAAACAAAGCCCCAGGAAATGATGGGATACCAATTGCCATATTTTAGCACACAGATGCTACTTTGTACACACTCACTAGATTATGCCAAGAAATCTGGAGGACTAGTTAGCCAACTAACTGGCAAAGATCTGTATTTATTCCCATTCCAAAAAAAAAATAGATGACCTAACAGAGTGTGGAAATTAGTGAACAATATCACTAATGTCATATGCAAGGTAGGCCCTGCTGAAGATTATCCATAAACAACTGGTACAATACATCGAAAGAGAACTTCCAGATGTGCAAGCTGGGTTTAGAAGAGGTCGTGACACTAGAGACATCATAGCCAATGTTAGATACATCTTTGCAAAAATCAGAGAGTACCAGAGGAATGTCTATCTGTGTTTCATTGACTATGCAAAGGCATTTGACTGTGTGAATCACAGCAAATTGTGACTAACTCTGAGAAGAATGGGAATTCCAGAACATTAAATTATGCTCATGCAAAACCTGTACTTGGAACAGAAAACAGACATTAAAACAAAAGAGGAAAACACTGCCCAATTCAGGATCAGGAAAGGTGTACATAAGGGATGCATTTTATCTCCATACCTTTTCAATCTATGTGCAGAACAGATCATTTGGGAGGCTTGATTTTATGAGGAAGAATGTGGCATCAGGTTTGAAGGAATACTCATCAACAATATGCATTATTCAGAGGAAAGAGCCTTGTTTAATGAAACTAAGGAGGACATGAAGTGTTGTTTTAAAGGTCAAGAACTATAGTCTTTAATATGGATTGAAGCTCAACATCAAGAAAATTAATATTCTCACTACTGGGTCAATTGGCAGCTTCAGGCAGACGAAGAAGAGGTTGAGATTGTTAACAACATTAGCTTGTTTGGTTCCATAATCAACACTACTGAGACCAGCAGTCATCAATAACACAAAAGGCGAACTGCATTGAGAAAGTCCACTGTCAGTGACATCATTAGAATATTGAAGAGCAACTATGTCAGTCTGGAGACTAAGTGTTCCTAATACAGGCCATGGGATTTGGAACTACTTTCTATGCATCAGAGAGCTGGACAATAACTAAACATGATAGAAAGAGGATGAATGACTTTGAGTTGTGGTGCTGCAAGTGAGTATTGAACATACTGGTGTCTGACAGGAGAACAAAACGTCTGTACTAGTGAGAGTAAAACCAAGCTGCCCCCGAAGACAAAGACTTTGAAGCTCCATCTCGCATACTTTGGACATATGGCCAGGAGGGACCAGTCCTTGGAGAAAAACATCTTGCTTTGGAGGATGGAGGGACAGAGCAGGAAAGGAAAACCCTGGATGAGAAAGATTGACTCAGTAACTGAAGGAATGGGTTTAGGTCTATTAGAGACAGTGAGATTGCCTCAGGAAAGGGCAAGTTCAGAGGTAATGTGCATAAGGCTACTTACTAAGAGTCATAGGAGACTTGATGGCACATAACAACAACTAAAGGCTGTGGGCTTAACTTTTTGTTCTTTTTTTCTGTTTGATAGTGGTGTTATCATTTTTTTCTCCTTTTTTTTATATTTTTGCCTATTGATATTAACTGCCCCTAAGAACTACCTTAGCTGTATCCAAGAGGTTTTGATGTGTTCTATTTTCATTTGTTTTGAGGAACTTTTTTCCATCCAGTAGTGTTTAAGCAAGGTATTAGTTTCTAATTTTTTTAATCTTTTATCCTTTTGTTATTAATTTCTAATTTTATATGTCATTGTGGTCTGAAAAGATACTGTACTATTTCAATGGGTTGGGTTTTTTTTTTTTTTTATTTTTGGGCTTTGCTTTGTACATGCAGGATGTACCATGTGCATTTGAGAAAAAAGTAAATTGAGTTTTATTTGGGTGAATTGCTTAGCTGGTGCTGAGAGTTTTGATTGAGGAACCAAGCAAGCTGAAATTGTCAACAATCTCAATCTCTATTGTGAAGCTGACAATTGGTCCAGTGACAAGAATCTTCTTTATGATACTAAAGATAAGTTGCAGATTAATTGTTGCCAGCGTTTAGTTTTCCAGTGGCAGTCTTTCTTGATAGTCATATATATGTGGCTCTGTTCCCTGTTTCCTGTGGCAAGCTTCTCATCTGATTGTTCTTTGACGACCAAGGAGCTGGGGTCTTTTTCCTTGTCCCATTGTAGTAGGCCTGCTCCTTTTTCCTGTCTTATAGTTTGATGTTGCTGGGGCTGGTTCCCCCTTGGGGGGGGGATGGGGGGGGGACAAAGTTCCAGGAGTGCTACCTGGAATATATTGCTCAGGAAAAAGGCCTAGGATAGTGGCAAAGTCCCATAAGTACAGCCTTCAATTCTTAGTAAGTTCTAATGTTCGACCCACATACCTGTCTTCTCTCCCACCAAGGATTTCTGAAGCAAAGACTCAGGGAAGCAACAGGTTCCCAACAGTGCCGTTTCCAAATCTCAGTAGTTGGTAATGACTGGATAGTTGTCCTTTCTGAATATATTTTTTTCACTTGTTATTATTGTTGATTGTCTTCTAGTCAAGCACGACTCATAGCAATCCTATGAACAAAAGGTCTGAAACACTTCTATAACTATTGACTTTTATCAAAGTTCATAGAGTTTCCGGAGGCCTGTTGTTTAGGAAGTGGATGCCACTCCTGCTTGCTCACATAAAATCTTTGCTTTCTAAAAAAAAAAAAAAAAAAAATCTTTGCTTTCTTGAGGAATGACCTTTAATAAGTGATATCAGAAATAAGGCTTAACTAATAGCTTGTGTTCATCCTCAGTTTCTCAACAATCTCAGCAGTCATTGAGTGACTCCAACTCACAGCAACTCTATGTACAACAATATAGCCTTTCCCAGTTTTGTGCCACCCTCATAATCTCTGTCTCACTTAAGCCCATTGTTGTAGTATCTATGCCAATCTATCTCATTAAAGGTCTTCCTTTCTTTAATTGACGCTCTACATTTCCTAGTTTCATGTTTCTTTCCAAACAGTTCTCCAGTGGAACCTTTCTGGCTGCACTTCTTCCAACAGGGATTTATTTGTTCTGTTGACAATCCATAGTGTATTCAATGATCTTTGCCAATGCTATAATTTAAAGATATCAGTTATTTTTATGTTTTACTTATTCATTCTCTATCTTTCACATGTGTATATAGCAATTGAAAATGCCATGGCTTGGATCAGATACTCTTTGAAAAGGGGTAACTGGCAAAAGTTGCCCTGCCTCTACTCTGTCTTCTTTACCTCTACCTGCCTATCCTTAATCAGACAACAGTCATATATGATTTGTCCTGTTTTTTTTTTTAGGTTTATTTAAAGGTTTATTGATCTGTTTCATTAGAATAACGTATTGTTCATAATTAGAAGTTTGCACAGAATATCTAACACAGTTTATTTGATGATTATGTCAAACCATGTCCAGAAAAAAGTTGCTTATAACTTTAGAAATGGTTCCTCTAAGCTGTTCATAGCATAAACTTCCAGTTCACACAATATGAAAGTCTGCGGTTAGAAAAATGCTGACGAGCAACAATGTGAGTGTGGAGACTAAGGTGCACCTGATATAGGCCATGGTCTTTGCAATCATTTGCTATGCATCAGAGAGCTGGACAATGACTAGGGAGGATAGAAGGAGAATTGATGCCTTTGAGCTGTGGTGTTGGAGAAGAGTATTGAATACCATGGTCTGCTAAGAAAACAAACAAGTTTACCATGGAGAAGGTAAAGCCAGGCTGCTCCTTAGAGGAGCATCATCTGACTTACTTAAAAGCTTCATCTGACATACTTTGTACATGTTGTAAGGAGGGACCAGTCCTTGAAGACAGACGTCATGCTTGGGAGTCACTGGGGTAATGGGGATAGGTGTGTTGGAGATGGTGAGATTGTCACAGGACAAAGCAGAGTTTATGGCTGTTGTACATAGGGTCGCTATGAGTCCCAGGCGACTCGATGGCACATAACAACAACAACATGCTCCATATATATGTGATCTGGAAACATTAGACATACACTACAGAATCCTCCTTTAATAGAAGTGTATATAAACTAAAATACATTAGAATTTATATTTTTATAATTAGCTTTGTGATAATTTTTTTGTTGAAAATAAGTATCTAGAAGTTTATACAGGTTTTGCATAATTGGGCAACAAGGTACCTCATTTCTAGACCTACTCTGACATAATTAATTCTCTAACTAGAATTAGACATATAAACAAGCCTGGGCTTCATTTTTCCTTTGATTGCAGTAGGGGTTTTGCAAACTTTTAACTTTCCTCCTTATTCTAAAGATTTTATGGTATCCACAATTCCTTTACTAGAAATTTATTGATAATTGTGCCAGATGAGGTACCCTTCTTCCTTCTATTCCACTTATGTGGAAATACAGATTTAACAAGGGGCAATGTCAGTGCTATGAAAAGCATATTATATGGTATGTTGACAAAAAGATCATTTCTAAAAACCACATGATGTGTGTGAAATGGACACATGCAGTGCAAAAATATTTTTTTTCTTTCTTCTCATGTGACCTTTGAAAATTAGAAGTATTATTTATAGAACCCACTCCCCTAAATGTCACTTATGTGCAAAACATTCTTAACCTTTGCAGATGCATGGCATGGATTTCAGAATGTGACTTTGAAAATTAATTAATAAAGACAACAAAGATATTTAGCCAAGCAATTTAAAAAGAAAAATTTCTGAAAAACTTTTAAAAGCAACCAGATAAACAGTCTAATAAACGAAAAATGTCAGGTTGACAGTAGAGCAGACTCCCTCCTCTTATTCCTTTAACTAAGCATTGCAGTCTGGTTATTGTCTGATAAGAGAGTCTGTTCTCTCATAATTCTCATATTGCTTTATATTTTTAAAAGCAACCTAAGATCTGGTGGCCTAGTGGTAAAAAGCTGTGCTGAAATCCCAAAGGCATGTGGATTGAACTCACCACCTGCTCTACTGGAGAAGGATGGGCCATCTCCATCACTATGATGTACTATCTCTGAAAATCTGCTGAAGGGTCAGCTATCATTCGGTTCTGACTTGATTGTTGTGTACACAACAACAATAACAATGTTTGCATGCTCTGGCCCTATAAACCACTGAATTATAAATCTTGCAATAATCTCACACAGTTGGAAGAAAAGAGTGAATTCATTTCACTACTGTTTAAATTTTCACAGTGGAATTATTGTGGGCCACTATTATGTCTTGGAAACCAGGTCTTTATATACACAGTGACTTTTCCTTTCAAAGCTTTGGGCTACATTCTGAAGAACTTGTGTTGTTGTTGTTATGTGCCGTCGAGTCGCCTGCGACTCATAGCGACCCTATGTGAGTATAAAATGAATTTTACACTTTTTCAAACCACTCATGCAAGTCCTTTTAAGCCTTATGCCATTAACGTTAGTAACAAGAAAAAGGTACTCAAAGATCAAGAGTTTCAACAACTGATTTTTCTCCTGCTCATACTGCAAGACTCGGTGCATTCATACAGCTCTAAATTTAGGAAACCACAGCTCAATTTTTCTTTGCTTTTCACATAAACCCCCCAGTTATTTTCTGTTCCTCCCCTTTTTTCCTAGCCTCATTTTTTCCCTTTGGTTCATTGGTGTGTTGTCGTAAATGTTTTTCATTCTCAACTGCAAAAATATATCAGACCAGTAGAGACTTCCACCATATTTGTTCTATCAATTTTAACTTTTCTTTGTTAGAATCCTTTCATTATTTACAGAACACTAACACCTTGTATTAGATATTCACTGATGGGGAAAAAATCTCCATCACTTAATATTACAGTTTTTAACAGTACTTTTTAATGTCATAAAGAAGGACGATATGAAAAAATATTTTAAAAGAACATGAAAACTGAAGTGAACAATATTAAGCCCACAACAGGCAAGTATTCATGGCTTCTTATTTTTCTATTTCTGTGGAGAATAGACTCAGGCATGAAGAAATATTTACTATGCAGGTGATTTCGAAGTTTTATTAACATCCCAATGCTAAACATCAGTAAAACTCTGTGCCAAGATTTTAATGCTGCTTCTAAACAATAACATTATTCACAGATGATTTTGAAAGCTGTACCCCAGAATATAATTTAAATAGCACAATTGTGTGTAAGTAATATACTATTCTCAAGCTAACATGTTACTGGACTATAGACCTTAAATAATAAAGAAATAAAATCAGACTACTTTGTAAATTGAAAGAAACAGAGTTATTGGCAAATAAAAAAAAGGTATAGATATATTGAAGAATAAGAAAAAGGAAAAATAAAATACCTCATTGTCATAAAGTGCGAACTGACTTATAGTTGATTCCCCAGTAGGTTTTCTCGGGCAATAAATTGCCCCTGAGAAGATTACCCATTTTCTTTCCCATGAAGAAGCTGATGGATTTGAACTGCCAGAGAAGCTTTGCCTCTGGGCTTTCAGTGCAATTCCCTACAGACTAGGCCATTAGAGCTCCCCAAGAAATCCGAAACTAGTTATGATCTATTAGATGTGAACTCTACTGCATTCAACTGAGAATAAGAAAGGTAAAGTTTTTAGAAAATTGTGCAGGAAGAGAACACGACACACAGGACCTGGGATAAACAAAATCTCAGAGTTTTGCTAGGCCTGTTTTTGAGGAGCAAAGGAAGATATGATATTTGAACATAATTTCTTCAGCCAGATAACTGTAACTCTCTCTTCTGCATGTGCACACAACTTCAAGATGGAATCTGCTGGAAGGAAGTCTGGAAGGAAGTCTACAAATGTTGCTATATGTGTAAGTAACTCTGGCCTCTGCTTTGAGTCCCACCACCTCTTTGAACCACCACCTTAGGTCACTGCTGAATCAGCTGAGCCCTTGCTGTGCATACTGTGACCCAGTTGCATCCAGTCTTGTTTTTCCTCTGAAAAACACCTTTGTTCTCAGTTTCTAAGATGGTAAGACAATGTTCTTCTAAAGTCAAGCCTTTGATGTTTCTCATAACTTTATGTTTTAATAAAAGATATGTTAATAAGTTAACATAGCAAGATGCTGATGCTAGAATCTGTGGATGCGTAAAATCAGGTTCCTTTTATTTTTTTTTTTGTTATATTTTCCTAGTTGCTTACATCATGTAAACTGGTTCTTTTGTCTTTATCCTTAGTTTCCTAATTCCCTAGATCATGTAAGCAGTTTCTTTAAACTTTTCTTTTTGGTTTCCTAGTTTCCTAGGAGGAAGCTCTGGTGGCTTAGTGGTTAAGGTTTGCACTGCAGGCCCCAAACCCCCCTGTTTGAATTCACTAGTTGTCCTGCGGGAAAAGGTGATGATTTATTGTCTCTGAAATCTGCTCACATGCAATTTATTGTCTCTGAAAACCCACTGATGTGTCAGCTATGAATTGATTCCAACTTGATGATACATAACAGCAACAGATGCCTAGATCAATCGAGTTAAAAGAATAATTACTTAAAATCTACAAATATCTACAGCTGTGCAACCAAACGTATGAAGAGGTGTTAAATAAAATATAACTGACCTAAATAAATCAGGAAAGCTGTATTTCAGGTTAGTATAGTTCTCCATAAAGCAACTGACAGACTTGATCAACTGTGATCGTCCATCAAAGGGAGTCTCTTCCTTGACGTGGCTATGGTGTTACCGCACCGCATGTCTTCCATTGTAATTGTGATAAAAGTGTCACACCATTCTGGTAATCTAATGGGAGATTGATGAGTTTTGAAGTGCTGTGGATAACATCACAGTTTAAGTTAAATTTCTCTGTGTATTGGCAACTTTTGTACCGCGGTCACTTTTGGTTGCTGTGAGGCTGAACCCTGTGACATGGATGTGTCAAATGCGTTAATGGTTGGCTGCTCAATGTGGACAGAAAGTGGGGTAGTACTCCCCGATTAAAACAAGCTCGGAAGGAGGAGTGGCATCCATTTCCATAATAGCTTGGCTCTGGAAACCCTATGAACCTGGAGAGAGGATGAAAGGCACCCAAGCGTCGAGGACTCTCCTTCATAGGGTCGCTATGAGTCGCCTGCGACTTGACGGCACTTAACAACAACAACATAGCTTTCCATATTTATTTAATCTGTACGTTAAGAAAATCATTCCAGAAGCTGGACTTTATAAAGAAGAATGAGACATCAGGATAGGAGAAAAACTCATCAACAGCCTTTGTCATGCAGCAGACACAACTTTCCCCGCTGAAAGTGAAAAAGGATTTGATCTATTTCCTATGTCACATCAAAGACTCAGCCTTCTTATAGATCTCATCTATAATTACATCAAGAAGACAAAGATCCTCACCATGGACAGACAAGTAACATCATGATAGATGGAGAAAATATTGAAATTGTCAATGATATCACCTTACTTGGTTCCAAGAACACCCTTGGTGCCAGATCAGGAGATCAGGAGGCAAATTATATTAGACAATCCACTATCAGGAACCTTTCTAAAATACTGAGGAGCAATGATGTTAATTTGAAAACTAAAGTGTGTCTAAATCAGGCAAATGTCTTTTCAATCACTTTTTATGTATCTTGTCATGAGAGCTAGACAATTAATAAAGATAACAGACTAACTGATTGATGCCTTTGAGTTTATATATTGGAGAAGAGTAGTGAATATTTCATGGACTGCCAAAAGAAGAAAAAGTTAAGTCTTAGGAAAAGTGCAGTCAGAATGCTCCTTGGAGGCAAAAATGGTGAAGCTTCTTTTCACATACATGGGCATGTTGCTAAAAGAGGCTAATCCTTGGAAAGGAACATCATGCTTGGAAAGGTGGATGATTAGTGAGAGAAAGGAAGACCCTCAATGAGATGGTGATTGCAGCAATGGGCTCAAATGTATCAGAGATGATGATGATGGCATAAAATAGGACAAACTTTAAATCTGTTATCCATAGCTAAGAGTTGTATTTTTTTTTTTCAGTTTGAAAGACACAGTTTATCTTTCTATAAATAGATTAGGAGAAAATGAAGAACACACTGGTAGCAGGAAGAAGCAGAAGTCTTCTTAAGTCTGTCTTTTGATGAGATATTCAGTTACTGTGCATTTCCATAGTTTTTCCATGGCAGAACGTATGGCAGAGACTTGGGAACTTGCATGCCTGAAGCCAGGTTACTCTTATGTTCTGTAACTATGCTGGTTGCAGGGCTGTTGTTGCCACAGTAGTTGGCTGTACCCCAGACAAATGGGGTACTGGTCTGTTCCCACAAATCTTTATCCCAGTCTTCATCACAAGGAGGACACTGACATGTGCTCTCAGTGAGAGTCTCTTGTCCAAGGTTCCTTGTCTGATTGACAACATCCTGCTCAATACAACTCTTGTCATCACAGCTTGAGATATGATGACTGATTTCGGCCCGAGGAACCTGGTGGCGAGCATTGAAGGGACAGGTGGCTAATTTGTTTGCGACATCAGGATGATTCTTTCTGCACTTGATAAGATGATAAGGAAGCTGGCAGGCCCTGATCTGGTGGTTTTTATCATAGGGGCACTGTAAAAGCTTTTCAGGGTCCAGGGAATCAATGTAAGTTTCTTCCATGTTGGAAATGAAGGAGTAGAATCTTTTTCCTGTGATGCTTTCCCTTCTCTCCCCTCAAAGTTCCTATGCTGGTCCACACACTGTCGCCACAATTGCCTCCACCCCACAGCGGCGCCCCAGCAACTAAGAGTTGTATTAACAGCACCTAACAATAGCAACAACTATAGATGCTATAGCTGGTGAAGTGGATTGAATCTTGATATTTTGTAAAGCGAATCAATTTTCTGTCAGTCTTATATTCCGCCAGCAGTTTAACTTTTATAAAAACAAAACAAAACAAAAAAAACACAAAAAAACAAGCTCTCAGAAAAGAACAAAAAACGCCAGCTGGCCAAACTTTAAATAAAACAGTTCTTTTAAAAATATGAAGCAATTTCACCTTTGTTCCAGACCCCAAAATTCAGTCTTCTATGTCCTAGAAGTCACTAGTTTTACAAGTTCCCAGGGTATTTATGTGTCTGACAGGTTCTAACCAAATTTGAATTCTGTGGAGATATCAAGTCATAATACAGGTGAAGAATGAGACTAGGTAATAAAAGGCATTAACAAACAGAACAAAACAAATATGAAAGCTAACTAAAGATGCTGTCTAGAAGTCAAAGATCAAGACTCAATATGCTTAAAGGTTTGGGTGGCTAATGGCTTCCTAATAAAGGTCAATCAACTATTTCAAGAGAAAAATTGAGTTTAAGAAGCTGACCAGCACTATATGATAACAGTCTAAAATCAGAGTATGATTCAGTCATTAAGATTCCACAGTCAACCAGATGGATTTTCTTTCTTCCCTGAAGGTTCATTTTATGTTGCATAGGTACTGCTTGCATTTAAATTTCATCTTTTATTTCTGTTTCCCTTCCACTGATGGAGGCACTAATGAACTGTAAAAATAGCCAAAAGGCAGACAAAATAAGGAAGGAGAAATAAAGGACAAGGATAATCTATTTACTAAAAAATTACTTCCTGAAAAATAAAGAGTAGATTAGTCATTCCCTGAAATGATAGACATGATCTCAAAAAAAATTCTTTTTTTTTATTTAACATATTGAGAAAGAAAAAGAATTTGTTAAACCCCATCAACAGAAAACTTATATGTTCAAGCTAGCTTTTACTTTGATTTCTTCTATTAAAGAAAACATAATGTCCTAAAAAAAGAAGTATGTGATATGCTATTCTAGGTGAGTATGATAATTATTCAAATGTTTTAAAAGAGAAAACTGTAGGCTATTTTCGTCATGGTTTGAGTGAAAGTTTATAAAGCATATTGGTTTTTCAATCATTCATGCATATTTTGTTTCATAACATTAATTATAGTACCCACAATATCTGAGCTCACAGTTACTCTGTTCTGCCTTTCTTTTCAACCAACTTAATAAGCATTTATTATCTGTTTATTAGTTTTCACTTACCTCTTTTTTTTATTTAATGATTCTGTGTATAAACTTTTTTTATTATAGGGATATTACACAGCAAATTGTTCTTTTTTTAACTGACATTTCAATTGGCACAACTAAATTAGTCATGTTATGTACTTTTTCACAAATTATTATTTTTCAATATTATATAGTACTCAATTGTGTAGACATACCATAGTTGGTTTGTTGGTAGTTTATGTTTCTGTTGTTGTTGTTGCTATTTTTATCCATTGCCTCTTAATGACACTTAGGTTGTTTCCGTCTCTGTTATTCACAAATAATTTTGTGCTAGTCAATATTTTATTTTTATATTTCTAACCACATTATTTTCTTAAACAGGATTGATGAATGTAAATTAAATTGTTCTTGATTATTCAGTAATATAATTTTTTATTATTTTAAAATAATATCTTCCAGTACTATCAATGCTGTGTAAATAGTTTATTTTTAAATACAATTTTAAACATATGTAAAATGATAAGGTATGATACAGGATGTGCAATGGCACATGTCATGTACATGAATTCTTATTCCGTTTTTCTTGAATTTTTTTCTGTATTTCTCACTGATATCAATGTGAATTTTTTCCATTGCCTGGTAGTTTGTTTGACAGTTTATGTGGTTAGATGTCATTAAGTTGGCTCTGAGTCATAGTATTACTACATAAACTAGGTTGACATGCACCCCAGTCCACATATCACCATCACAGTTTCCCCTGTGCTTAAGTCCTTTGTTGGAGTCACTGCATCAATCCATGTCAGCAAGGATCTTCCTCTCTTTCACTGCCTCTGCTTTTCTAAGCATGATGCCCTTCTCCTGGAGCTGACCTATCCTGAGAACAAGTTCCGTTTAAATGAGAAAAGGTATGAACATCTTTGCTTCTAAAGAGCACTTTGGCTGCATTTCTTCACAGAGAGAGTATTGTTTTGTTTTGTAATTTTACCAATCGATGCCATATTGCATGTTCTCCACAAATACCACAATTCAAAGGCATCAATTCTTCAGCCAGTTAATGTCTATTTGTTTTTTTATTATTATTACTAAATTCTATTAGTTTTAATGAACATTTACAGGGATTTTAGGTTTTCATTCCTTCATTGTTGCACTGTTTTCTCTACCCTCCTCCCCAGTTCGTTCTTCTCCCCCCCCACCCGAATGTCTGTTTTAATTGTCCAATTGCCACAGTGCTTGTCAAAGCCATTTCTGATTAATCTCCTTTGTCAGTGTGTCCTTTGCCATTACCTATCATTCCTCCCTGAGAGAGACTTCACCCTGATTCATAAGGAAAAGGGGATGGTGTATTCTCTTAGCTACTTCCTGCTGAAAAGGGATGCTCTGGGTTTCAGGGTGAAGATCTTCTCTCACTACTCTAAAGTGCACCTTTGGCAGTAGGAAACACATAGACTATTATGGAGATTGATTTT
>NW_006399869.1:992885-999514 GCF_000299155.1 Elephantulus edwardii | reverse complement strand
TTGCTGTTCTGTTAAATTTTGCTATTTTGACTGGGGTGAGATGATATCTCATAGTTGTTTTAATTTGCATCTCTCTTAGGGCTAGGGATTTTGAACATTTCTTCATGTGCTTGTTAGCCATCTGAATGTCGTCTTCTGTGAAGTGCCTGTTCATATCCTTTGCCCATTTTTCCATTGGATTATTTACTTTTATCTTGTTGTGGTGCTCAAGTATTTCATAAATTCTGGATATAATCCTTTATCTGATATGTTATTACCAAATACTTTTTCCCAGTCAGTGGCTTCCCTTTTTACCCTGTTTAATGTCTATTTCTAAACTTAATATTTCAAATTTACTTAGAATTGTGTTATGTAAAAGTAAATGAGCTATTATTTAAGAAAGAATATTCACCTTGAGGGTCTTGTTCTTTTAAGGAGTTATTTACAACATGTTCTATAGTAACTCTAAAACACAGTTTAGAACACAAAGAAACAGAGAATCTAAGGCAACAGTGGTGAAGCAATATGGGCAGCGAAAAGGAGAGTGGTTACTCTGTGGGAAGTATGTAGCAATTGATACCAAATTCTACATCTAAATATTGCTGAATGACTTTAAGTTTTATTGTGTACATATTTCTCCAAAATAAGCAAATGACCTATGAGAGAAGGTTTCTTAATAAAACTTGCAAAAATTTTTCTACCTGTGTTATAGAACATAGAGTTTCCAGAGGCATGTTGTTTAGGAAGTGGATGCTACTCCTGCCTGCATTCCAAGCCTGTTGTAATCTTTGAGCTCCACCAAACATTGTCAACCATGTTTAACCATTATGACATTTGACACAACAATAACACACCATTCAGTATCACAGCAATCCTAAGTTACCCCAGTGCAGCAGATTGACAGAGCAATGCTATACCATTTAGGAGTATGTTCATTTCAAACACAATAAATGAATGTTTGGTGGGGTTTTTTTTTTTGAGACAAAAATTTGATCATTTATTTCAATGTTTAGGAAAAACACATTTTTCTTTACATAGTTCCTTGAATATGTAAACATTCTTGTTTTACATGTAAAACTAATGTGTTCACTGATTTAAATAAATATAAATTAATCTCAATATTACAAAACAGTAAGATTTGTAACTTATAAACATTTCACTTCACAAATACAGATTATTTTATGTTGTTATTATTAGAATATCTCTGGGTACTTTAAAAGTTATTAAGTCAAGGAAGAGTCCTTTCACAGGGCTCTTAAAAAAAAAAGACTAGCCCAAGAATAAAAGTACAGTTGCTCTTACAACTAGCAGACTAAGTCCTCGTTTCTTATCTGTTTTTGTGTAACAAAGGAAGGATATTTTTTCCATTATATACTCTTCCTTTGCCACCAACTAACCTAAGAAAATCAACAGTCCTGACTTACTAACATACTTTAGCTTTAAAATATTTTACCAACTCATTTTAATCGGGCAAGGAAAGAAGAAAAAAAGCCTTAGATTCAAGGGTTATTTTAGAATGTGGTTCAGCTCTTTGGCAATTTTACTTACAAGAGATTGCTTAAATTTTTCAATTTTTAGTCTGTTTACAGTAGCTAATCAATGTATTTCTTTCTTGTCAACGTCCAATTGATGCTTTTAGTTTTTATTTTCCTGGCATTTTTAATTATGACAGTAACACTTGGGTACCTGATTTAGCCAAAGAAGAGCTAAGAAGAAATTGCACACAAGTGCACAGGATAGGTCTAAGTTTTTTAGAACATTCTGGAAAGAATGGTGACAATTTTGGTAGGGTTCTGTATTTTCCCTGATATTTTCTTTGAGACTCTCGGGGATGTCAGCAAAGCAAAGCAAGATCACATCCTCATGAAGCCTAAACCTCATGAGAACAAAACTGTGCTTAACAGAAAAATGAACGTTAAAAAACCCCAGGCCTGTACACCAGGCTTTCATTGGCTCTTACAAGAGGCTTCTGGTCGACAGCTCATTGCTATAAACCAGTTTGAAACTGATTTGAAAGCAGGCGTTGCATCCACTTCCTAATCCACATGCCTCTGGAAACTCTATGAACTTGGAAAAACAATGACAGTTATAGGAATGTTTCAGGCCTTTTGTTCATAGGGCCGCTATGAGCCGTGCTTGACTTGACCGCAATCAACAACAACATTATAGAACTTAATTTGGGCTAACTGCCCAATGCTTAACACTGGCATTTTTTTAAATGAGGGTTATTGCTAAAGAATGTGTAAGTCTAGCCGAGTTAAGTGATATTGAATTTAAAGGTAATTTTTTTTCAAAGACGTGAGATTTAATAAATAAGATTACTGATGATTAGGAGAGCTTCTTGCTTCTAGCACAATAATTTTCATGTCTAAGACTGTCAGTATCATCTGGTATCTAGCCCAGCCATTGCTCTTCCAAGGTGTGATAACATTGACTGCAACTCAGAGTGACCCTAACAGCCACATATCTGAACCTTGCCATATCTTGTGCCATTCTCACGACCTCTGATGTGCTCTTTCTTTGATCCTCCACTTTTCTCCATATGATGTCTGTAATATAGTATTTTAAGTATAGAATCCTGGTGTCACTGTGGATAAATATTTGATTACTAACGTAAAGATTGGTAGTTTGAGGCTGTCTCATTGTTCTGTGAAAGATGTGACGGCTTGCTCCTGTAAAGTTTGAAAACCCTATTGAGCAGTATTAGGTCTCTATAAGTGAAAGTCAATTCAATGACACCAATTTTGTTTTAATGTTTTAAAGAACTCTTAGTGCCTTACAACTCATTCAAATCAACCAGCTACTTACTCTGCAGGAGAAGGATGGACCATCTCCTCTGGTGATTTTCACTGCCTCTGAAAACTTACTGGAAGTGTCACCTATAAACTGGTTCTGACTTGAGGGTACATAACATAACAACATAAATAATAGAGTGATTAATATATGAAGAATACCATGTAATAAATTGATGAGAAAATATTAGGAATAATTTAACTTATAGTGAACAAGAACGTAGGAAGTTTGAATAAGAAGAATAAAAAGCCAGAAAAGAAATGTTTTTTTTCACAAAGTATTGTATATTTCACCTAATGGTGGGCACAATTACTTGTTATTTATTCCCAACAAGCCTAGGAGCTGAATGTTGTTTTCATTTTTATGGAAATGAAAAATCAACACTCAGCAATTAACTCACTCAGTATCACAATTAGTGTCAGAGAGACTCTATGACTTTAAAGCTCTTATTTTGTTGTTGTTTTTAACTTCAGCTGATTATGTCAGAGATAAGAATGAAAACCAAACAAAAAGTCAGAGAGAGGTCATGGTAAGAAAGCCTGAGTGTTTTCTGCATTCTTCATCCAGTAAAATAAGTTGGGATTTTTTATTTCCCACAAAGTAGGAAAAGACATTATATTGGGAAAGTTTAAGGGTTAGAGGAAGAAGAAGACTTTCAACAATATAGATTGATACAGTGACTACACCAATGGGTTGGGGCATGTCCGAGATCAATAAAGCAAGTCCAGATCTCTACTGACATAATGTCTGTGAGTTATTGTTGTTGTTGTTATGTGCCATCGAGTCGCTTGTGACTCATAGCGACCCTATGTACAACAGCCCTAAACTCTGCTCTGTCCTGTGCCAATCGCACTGTCTCTGACACACCCATCCCGATTATCGATTATCCCCGTCACTGAATCAATCCACCTCATAGAGGGCCTTCCCCTCCTGCGCTGTCCCTCCACCCTCCCAAGCATAATGTCCCTCTCTAAGGACCAGTCTCTCCTCACAACATGTCCAAAGTATGTTAGAATGGAGCCTCAGGATCCTTGCCTCCAAGGAGCCACCAGGTTTAACCCCTTCCAGGACGAATCTGTTTGTTTTCCTAGCAGTCCGTGGTATGTATTCTCAATACCCTTCAGCACCATCTGTGAGTTAGAGTGAGTTAACAATACCTAAAAACAAACCTTACTTCATCTTTTTTTAAGAAAAAATAAGATACACATATAAATGAAGTAGATCGTCTTTTGATCTTATCATTTCCAAGGAAAGACTTAAGAAAACATGAGTACACACTGTTGTGTAGTATATTCTGACTTAGAGAGCACAGAATGAAATATTGCCTAGTCCTGCATTTTCACAATTGTTCCTTTGTTTTGGCTTATTTTTTGCAGTCGCTGTATCAATTCATTTTTCAAACATTCTAAGATGTAAACATGCTTCCAACACACTATTTCTTTATAAGGTTACTTCTGGATATGTGGAACCTAAATGAGAAAAAGGCAGGCTTGTCATCTAAGAAGCACAGGATCTCATTCAAGTGGGTGATCAAGGGTAACCACTTCTTGTCTCCTAGCTTCCCCTCCCCACACACATGCTTATAACTCTAGCTGTCTACAGAACAGAGTCCACAGCAGATTCCTTCCCCAGGGCGAGGAGGAATATAGAGAATTTTACAAAAATAGAACTGTGGAATGGATAGAACAGATAAAGAAACTGAGGACACAGATATATATTCACATATATTACAGGTAAGAGAGAAGAATGTTCAAAAGAAACATGTTTTTGAAGGCTATACAGGTATCCTCCATAAGGTGAAAGTTCTCTTTACTAAATTAATAAAGACTTAATATCTTTTTTGCTAAGCAAAAGAAGTCCAAAGAGGATATTATGAAATTTTACCAAAAAAAAAGTGAAATGCTAAACAAGTATTCAGCATTCATTGAAGTCTTATAGACTAACCAAGGAAAAGGACATCTCCCAGCTTTTGCACAGACAGCAGCATCAGTGATATATGATTGAGTATTATGGTTAGCACAGGAATCCAGAATTAAGGTTGCATAGAGAAGTGTACTCGGGGTGGGGGGTGGGGGGAAGGGACGTGGGAATTGTATACTAATGAAGGAATTTTTTTTCTTTCTCTCTTCGGAGGGGGAAACGAGCAGGTGGGGAGGGGTGGGAAGGGAGAAAATTGCGGCAATGAATGAATGGCAATCCAAAACCTCTGTAAAAAATAAAAATAAAAAATAAATTATAAAAAAATCTCTATATCAAGCAGCCATTAGCTTTGAAATGTGTCTGAACACTGTATATTAGTGTTACTTTAGATTTTGTGTTGTTCTTTTATTGATTTGATTGGTCATGTTTAGGTCTATCAACAATAACTACCTCCAAACCTACTGCAGCTCAGTCAATTCACAGCAATCCTTCACTAGGTTTCCATATGGAAAGAGAACGACCATCATGTTCCCAAGGAGCAAAGATCAGGCAGTGGATCTGAGGTTCTGAGCTTTTGGTTAGCAGCCTTATATACTATGCATTATACCACTAGACCTCCTTTTTGCATCAAGGAATGATGAAAAAGAAAAAAATTTCTCATATAAATGAACTATTGTTACTTTGCTACTTTGCTTTATGCTATTTTGGTTTACAAAGGGTTCCATAAGGTTACATAGGAAAGGAGGATATATCTGTAGTAGGAAGACTCTTTGAGAGACACCAGGTATTAGATTTTTTAGGAAAAGAAATATATTTATTCATGACTTGATGACAAATCTAATTGTCATTGTTATGTGCCATTGAGTCAACTATGACTCATAGTGACTCTGTACAATAGCTCTGAACTCTGCTGTATCCTGAGCCAATCTCATTCTCTCTGACACACTTACCCTCATCATTCCAGTTATTGGGTCACTCTATCTCATCCAGGGTCTTCTTCTCCTGTACTGTCCATCAACCCTTACAAGTATGATATCCTTCACCAGAAATTGGTCCCTCCTGGCTACATACCCAAATTTAAATAATTTGAGACAGAGTCTCAAACTCATTGGCTCCAAGGAGCAGCTTGGTTTGACCCTCTCCAGGACAGACATGTTAGTTCTTTTGGTGGTCCATGGTATATTCAATATTTTTATCCAGCATCACAATTCAAAAGCATCAATTCTTCTTCTACCATCCTTAGTCATTGTCCAGCTCTCTGATACATAGCAAGTAATTGTGAAGATCATGAATCAGTACATCTTAGTCTCTAGACTGACATTTTTGCTCTTAAGCCCTCTAAAGAGGTCCCTGACAGCAGATTTTCCTAATGCAATTCATCTTTTTATTTCCTGGCTGCTGGTGCCAAATGTGTTGTTTGTTGGGTTGCTACACCTAACAATAACGTAATAGTAGACTGTTACTATTGGGTGGAAATCTGCAAATCCAAGTAGCTCTGGTTGTCTACTGGTAGGAATCTGTGCTACAATCTCCAAGTCACACAGTTCAAATCCACCAGCTGCTCTGAAGTATAGACAGTCTTCTCCCACGTCATTTACTGCCTCTGAAAACTGGCTGGAGGGTGAGCTATGGGTTGGTTCCAACCTGGCAGTACACAACAACAACAACAACATTATTATAAGAAGTCAATATATAGTATCTAAATTAAATAATTACTAGTTCTTCACCTAGTAAAAGGCCCTTATATACTTTCAAAACCTGGAACTGAATTACTATCAGATCACCAATTAATTAAATAAGATTAACTACAGAACAATTTCACTGATTTCACATGCAAGCAAGAGAACTACCAGAAGTCCAGGCTGGTTTCAGAAGGGGTCGTGGTACTAGAGATATTGTAGCTGATGTTAGATGGATCTTGGCTGAAAGCAGGGAAT
>NW_006399869.1:991286-991804 GCF_000299155.1 Elephantulus edwardii | reverse complement strand
TCAGAGACAGTGCGATTGGCACAGGACAGAGTGGAGTTTAGGGCTGTTGTACATAGGGTCGCTGTGAGTCGCAGGCTACTCGACGGCACATAACAACAACAACAACAACAACATGTAGTGAACAAGAGTGTTAGGGAGGGCTATTCCTAAAATCAGTCCACCAGATCAAGGGTAGCATTCCTTAAACAAAAAGTTCAGTAAGCAGGAAGATTCAAGAAAGAAGAACAAATGGGAATGACTAGCCAGGGAGGAGATTGCAAAGTATGCTGCTACCTTGAGAGGATTGCAACTAACATCATGCTAAGACACAAATCCTGTATATATTGTTAGTGAGAAACTACTTTGCTTTGTAGAGAATTTCATTCAAACCACAATAACAGTGCTCGCTTCGGCAGCACATATACTAAAATTGGAAGGATACAGAG
The DNA here is from genome assembly GCF_000299155.1 of Elephantulus edwardii. Lineage (NCBI taxonomy): Eukaryota > Metazoa > Chordata > Mammalia > Macroscelidea > Macroscelididae > Elephantulus > Elephantulus edwardii. The sequence goes on along the minus strand of NW_006399869.1, from coordinate 991,379 downwards.
AAGATTAGCATGGCCCCTGCACACGGATGACACGCAAATTCATGAAGCGTTCCATATTTTTAAGGACAGATCAAGATATTCCCAGAAAAGCAA